>NC_134484.1:439152440-439289940 GCF_040206685.1 Ascaphus truei | reverse complement strand
CAACAAAAATCTATTTGTGCATTTTAATGGTATTCTTCAAAGGAAAAAAAGTATAACAGTGCTGTACATACAGTATCAGATAAAACAAAGTCTACCCGGCACTCAAAAAAAATACATAATAGTCAAAGTGCTTATAAACCAAAATCTGGTATGTTTACTTGTAAATAAAAGTAGACCATAAATACACACAGCTAGCGACCTCACATAGTACAAAACACGACAATAAGGAGCAAACGACAGGGAAGATCACAAAAATAGAAACAAATCCGAGAAAAATAGACAAAGGTGCATCTCAACCCAGCTGAAAAAAAGATGAAACCAGAGATGTGGAATGGGGAAGGCACGCCTTATCCCAACACAAGAGCGAAAAAGAACAAGGTAATGCATGCAAATGAGGGGAAAAATATAACAAAATTCCCATAAAAGTCAGTAAGACAAAGAGGGCGTTTTTTTTAAATGTTTCCCTTACTTACATGCATTACCTTGTTCTTTTCTCTCTTGTGTTGGGATAAGGTGTGCCTTCCCCATTCCACATCTCTGATTTCAGCTTTTTCCCTCTTGTGTTGAGATAAGGTGTGCCTTCCCTATTCCACATCTCTGATTTCAGCCTTTTCCCTCTTGTGTTGGGATAAGGCGTGCCTTCCCCATTCCACATCTCTGGTTTCAGCTTTTTCCCTCTTGTGTTGGGATAAGGTGTGTCTTCCCCATTCCACATCTCTGGTTTCAGCTTTTTCCCTCTTGTGTTGGGATAAGGTGTGCCTTCCCCATTCCACATCTCTGATTTCAGCTTTTTCCCTCTTGTGTTGGGATAAGGTGTGCCTTCCCCATTCCACATCTCTGGTTTCAGCTTTTTCCCTCTTGTGTTCGGATAAGGCGTGCCTTCCCCATTCCACATCTCTGGTTTCAGCTTTTTCCCTCTTGTGTTGGGATAAGGCGTGTCTTCCCCATTCCACATCTCTGGTTTCAGCTTTTTCCCTCTTATGTTCGGATAAGGCGTGCCTTCCCCATTCCACATCTCTGGTTTCAGCTTTTTCCCTCTTGTGTTGGGATAAGGTGTGTCTTCCCCATTCCACATCTCTGGTTTCAGCTTTTTCTCTCTTGTGTTGGGATAAGGTGTGCCTTCCCCATTCCACATCTCTTGTTTCAGCTTTTTCCCTCTTGTGTTGGGATAAGGCGTGCCTTCCCCATTCCACATCTCTTGTTTCAGCTTTTTCCCTCTTGTGTTGGGATAAGGTGTGCCTTCCCCATTCCACATCTCTGGTTTCAGCTTTTTCTCTCTTGTGTTGGGATAAGGTGTGCCTTCCCCATTCCACATCTCTTGTTTCAGATTTTTCCCTCTTGTGTTGGGATAAGGCGTGCCTTCCCCATTCCACATCTCTGGTTTCAGCTTTTCCCTCTTGTGTTGGGATAAGGTGTGCCTTCCCCATTCCACATCTCTGGTTTCAGCTTTTTCCCTCTTGTGCTGGGATAAGGTGTGCCTTCCCTATTCCACATTTCTGGTTTCAGCTTTTTCTCTCTTGTGTTGGGATAAGGTGTGCCTTCCCCATTCCACATCTCTGGTTTCAGCTTTTTCCCTCTTGTGTTGGGATCAGGTGTGTCTTCCCCATTCCACATCTCTGGTTTCAGCTTTTTCTCTCTTGTGTTGGGATAAGGCGTGCCTTCCCCATTCCACATCTCTGGTTTCAGCTTTTTCCCTCTTGTGCTGGGATAAGGTGTGCCTTCCCCATTCCACATCTCTGGTTTCAGCTTTTTCCCTCTTGTGTTGGGATAAGGTGTGTCTTCCCCATTCCACATCTCTGGTTTCAGCTTTTTCTCTCTTGTGTTGGGATAAGGTGTGCCTTCCCCATTCCACATCTCTTGTTTCAGCTTTTTCCCTCTTGTGTTGGGATAAGGCGTGCCTTCCCCATTCCACATCTCTTGTTTCAGCTTTTTCCCTCTTGTGTTGGGATAAGGCGTGCCTTCCCCATTCCACATCTCTGGTTTCAGCTTTTCCCTCTTGTGTTGGGATAAGGTGTGCCTTCCCCATTCCACATCTCTGGTTTCAGCTTTTTCCCTCTTGTGCTGGGATAAGGTGTGCCTTCCCTATTCCACATCTCTGGTTTCAGCTTTTTCTCTCTTGTGTTGGGATAAGGTGTGCCTTCCCCATTCCACATCTCTGGTTTCAGCTTTTTCCCTCTTGTGTTGGGATAAGGTGTGCCTTCCCCATTCCACATCTCTGGTTTCAGCTTTTTCCCTTTTGTGTTGGGATAAGGTGTGTCTTCCCCATTCCACATCTCTGGTTTCAGCTTTTTCCCTCTTGTGCTGGGATAAGGTTTGCCTTCCCTATTCCACATCTCTGGTTTCAGCTTTTTCTCTCTTGTGTTTGGATAAGGTGTGCCTTTCCCATTCCACATCTCTGGTTTCAGCTTTTTCTCTCTTGTGTTGGGATAAGGTGTGCCTTCCCTATTCCACATATCTGGTTTCAGCCTTTTCCCTCTTGTGTTGGGATAAGGTGTGTCTTCCCCATTCCACATCTCTGGTTTCAGCTTTTTCCCTCTTGTGTTGGGATAAGGTGTGCCTTCCCCATTCCACATCTCTGATTTCAGCTTTTTCCCTCTAGTGTTGGGATAAGGTGTGCCTTCCCCATTCCACATCTCTGGTTTCAGCTTTTTCCCTCTTGTGTTGGGATAAGGTGTGCCTTCCCCATTCCACATCTCTGGTTTCAGCTTTTTCCCTCTTGTGTTCGGATAAGGCGTGCCTTCCCCATTCCACATCTCTGGTTTCAGCTTTTTCCCTCTTGTGTTGGGATAAGGCGTGTCTTCCCCATTCCACATCTCTGGTTTCAGCTTTTTCCCTCTTATGTTCGGATAAGGCGTGCCTTCCCCATTCCACATCTCTGGTTTCAGCTTTTTCCCTCTTGTGTTGGGATAAGGTGTGTCTTCCCCATTCCACATCTCTGGTTTCAGCTTTTTCTCTCTTGTGTTGGGATAAGGTGTGCCTTCCCCATTCCACATCTCTTGTTTCAGCTTTTTCCCTCTTGTGTTGGGATAAGGCGTGCCTTCCCCATTCCACATCTCTTGTTTCAGCTTTTTCCCTCTTGTGTTGGGATAAGGTGTGCCTTCCCCATTCCACATCTCTGGTTTCAGCTTTTTCTCTCTTGTGTTGGGATAAGGTGTGCCTTCCCCATTCCACATCTCTTGTTTCAGCTTTTTCCCTCTTGTGTTGGGATAAGGCGTGCCTTCCCCATTCCACATCTCTGGTTTCAGCTTTTCCCTCTTGTGTTGGGATAAGGTGTGCCTTCCCCATTCCACATCTCTGGTTTCAGCTTTTTCCCTCTTGTGCTGGGATAAGGTGTGCCTTCCCTATTCCACATTTCTGGTTTCAGCTTTTTCTCTCTTGTGTTGGGATAAGGTGTGCCTTCCCCATTCCACATCTCTGGTTTCAGCTTTTTCCCTCTTGTGTTGGGATCAGGTGTGTCTTCCCCATTCCACATCTCTGGTTTCAGCTTTTTCTCTCTTGTGTTGGGATAAGGCGTGCCTTCCCCATTCCACATCTCTGGTTTCAGCTTTTTCCCTCTTGTGCTGGGATAAGGTGTGCCTTCCCCATTCCACATCTCTGGTTTCAGCTTTTTCCCTCTTGTGTTGGGATAAGGTGTGTCTTCCCCATTCCACATCTCTGGTTTCAGCTTTTTCCCTCTTGTGTTTGGATAAGGTGTGCCTTTCCCATTCCACATCTCTGGTTTCAGCTTTTTCTCTCTTGTGTTGGGATAAGGTGTGCCTTCCCTATTCCACATATCTGGTTTCAGCCTTTTCCCTCTTGTGTTGGGATAAGGTGTGCCTTCCCCATTCCACATCTCTGGTTTCAGCTTTTTCTCTCTTGTGTTGGGATAAGGCGTGCCTTCCCCATTCCAAATCTCTGATTTCAGCCTTTTCCCTCTTGTGTTGGGATAAGGCGTGCCTTCCCCATTCCACATCTCTGATTTCAGCTTTTTCCCTCTTGTGTTGGGATAAGGTGTGCCTTCCCCATTAAACATCTCTGGTTTCAGCTTTTTCCCTCTTGTGTTGGGATAAGGTGTGCCTTCCCCATTCCACATCTCTGGTTTCAGCTTTTTCTCTCTTGTGTTGGGATAAGGCGTGCCTTCCCCATTCCACATCTCTGGTTTCAGCTTTTTCTCTCTTGTGTTGGGATAAGGTGTGCCTTCCCCATTCCACATCTCTGGTTTCAGCTTTTTCCCTCTTGTGTTCGGATAAGGCGTGCCTTCCCCATTCCACATCTCTGGTTTCAGCTTTTTCCCTCTTGTGTTGGGATAAGGCGTGTCTTCCCCATTCCACATCTCTGGTTTCAGCCTTTTCCCTCTTGTGTTGGGATAAGGTGTGCCTTCCCCATTCCACATCTCTGGTTTCAGCTTTTTCTCTCTTGTGTTGGGATAAGGCGTGCCTTCCCCATTCCAAATCTCTGATTTCAGCCTTTTCCCTCTTGTGTTGGGATAAGGCGTGCCTTCCCCATTCCACATCTCTGATTTCAGCTTTTTCCCTCTTGTGTTGGGATAAGGTGTGCCTTCCCCATTAAACATCTCTGGTTTCAGCTTTTTCCCTCTTGTGTTGGGATAAGGTGTGCCTTCCCCATTCCACATCTCTGGTTTCAGCTTTTTCTCTCTTGTGTTGGGATAAGGCGTGCCTTCCCCATTCCACATCTCTGGTTTCAGCTTTTTCTCTCTTGTGTTGGGATAAGGCGTGCCTTCCCCATTCCACATCTCTGGTTTCAGCTTTTCTCTCTTGTGTTGGGATAAGGTGTGCCTTCCCCATTCCACATCTCTGGTTTCAGCTTTTTCCCACTTGTGCTGGGATAAAGTGTGCCTTCCCTATTCCACATCTCTGGTTTCAGCTTTTTCTCTCTTGTGTTGGGATAAGGTGTGTCTTCCCCATTCCACATCTCTGGTTTCAGCTTTTTCCCTCTTGTGCTGGGATAAGGTTTGCCTTCCCTATTCCACATCTCTGGTTTCAGCTTTTTCCCTCTTGTGTTTGGATAAGGTGTGCCTTCCCCATTCCACATCTCTGGTTTCAGCTTTTTCTCTCTTGTGTTGGAATAAGGCGTGCCTTCCCCATTCCACATCTCTGGTTTCAGCTTTTTCCCTCTTGTGTTGGGATCAGGTGTGTCTTCCCCATTCCACATCTCTGGTTTCAGCTTTTTCTCTCTTGTGTTGGGATAAGGCGTGCCTTCCCCATTCCACATCTCTGGTTTCAGCTTTTTCCCTCTTGTGCTGGGATAAGGTGTGCCTTCCCCATTCCACATCTCTGGTTTCAGCTTTTTCCCTCTTGTGTTGGGATAAGGTGTGTCTTCCCCATTCCACATCTCTGGTTTCAGCTTTTTCCCTCTTGTGTTTGGATAAGGTGTGCCTTTCCCATTCCACATCTCTGGTTTCAGCTTTTTCTCTCTTGTGTTGGGATAAGGTGTGCCTTCCCTATTCCACATATCTGGTTTCAGCCTTTTCCCTCTTGTGTTGGGATAAGGTGTGCCTTCCCCATTCCACATCTCTGGTTTCAGCTTTTTCTCTCTTGTGTTGGGATAAGGCGTGCCTTCCCCATTCCAAATCTCTGATTTCAGCCTTTTCCCTCTTGTGTTGGGATAATGCGTGCCTTCCCCATTCCACATCTCTGATTTCAGCTTTTTCCCTCTTGTGTTGGGATAAGGTGTGCCTTCCCCATTAAACATCTCTGGTTTCAGCTTTTTCCCTCTTGTGTTGGGATAAGGTGTGCCTTCCCCATTCCACATCTCTGGTTTCAGCTTTTTCCCTCTTGTGCTGGGATAAGGTGTGCCTTCCCCATTCCACATCTCTGGTTTCAGCTTTTTCCCTCTTGTGTTGGGATAAGGTGTGTCTTCCCCATTCCACATCTCTGGTTTCAGCTTTTTCCCTCTTGTGTTTGGATAAGGTGTGCCTTTCCCATTCCACATCTCTGGTTTCAGCTTTTTCTCTCTTGTGTTGGGATAAGGTGTGCCTTCCCTATTCCACATATCTGGTTTCAGCCTTTTCCCTCTTGTGTTGGGATAAGGTGTGCCTTCCCCATTCCACATCTCTGGTTTCAGCTTTTTCTCTCTTGTGTTGGGATAAGGCGTGCCTTCCCCATTCCAAATCTCTGATTTCAGCCTTTTCCCTCTTGTGTTGGGATAAGGCGTGCCTTCCCCATTCCACATCTCTGATTTCAGCTTTTTCCCTCTTGTGTTGGGATAAGGTGTGCCTTCCCCATTAAACATCTCTGGTTTCAGCTTTTTCCCTCTTGTGTTGGGATAAGGTGTGCCTTCCCCATTCCACATCTCTGGTTTCAGCTTTTTCTCTCTTGTGTTGGGATAAGGCGTGCCTTCCCCATTCCACATCTCTGATTTCAGCTTTTTCCCTCTTGTGTTGGGATAAGGTGTGCCTTCCCCATTCCACATCTCTGGTTTCAGCTTTTTCCCTCTTGTGTTCGGATAAGGCGTGCCTTCCCCATTCCACATCTCTGGTTTCAGCTTTTTCCCTCTTGTGTTGGGATAAGGCGTGTCTTCCCCATTCCACATCTCTGGTTTCAGCTTTTTCCCTCTTATGTTCGGATAAGGCGTGCCTTCCCCATTCCACATCTCTGGTTTCAGCTTTTTCCCTCTTGTGTTGGGATAAGGTGTGTCTTCCCCATTCCACATCTCTGGTTTCAGCTTTTTCTCTCTTGTGTTGGGATAAGGTGTGCCTTCCCCATTCCACATCTCTTGTTTCAGCTTTTTCCCTCTTGTGTTGGGATAAGGCGTGCCTTCCCCATTCCACATCTCTTGTTTCAGCTTTTTCCCTCTTGTGTTGGGATAAGGTGTGCCTTCCCCATTCCACATCTCTGGTTTCAGCTTTTTCTCTCTTGTGTTGGGATAAGGTGTGCCTTCCCCATTCCACATCTCTTGTTTCAGATTTTTCCCTCTTGTGTTGGGATAAGGCGTGCCTTCCCCATTCCACATCTCTGGTTTCAGCTTTTCCCTCTTGTGTTGGGATAAGGTGTGCCTTCCCCATTCCACATCTCTGGTTTCAGCTTTTTCCCTCTTGTGCTGGGATAAGGTGTGCCTTCCCTATTCCACATTTCTGGTTTCAGCTTTTTCTCTCTTGTGTTGGGATAAGGTGTGCCTTCCCCATTCCACATCTCTGGTTTCAGCTTTTTCCCTCTTGTGTTGGGATCAGGTGTGTCTTCCCCATTCCACATCTCTGGTTTCAGCTTTTTCTCTCTTGTGTTGGGATAAGGCGTGCCTTCCCCATTCCACATCTCTGGTTTCAGCTTTTTCCCTCTTGTGCTGGGATAAGGTGTGCCTTCCCCATTCCACATCTCTGGTTTCAGCTTTTTCCCTCTTGTGTTGGGATAAGGTGTGTCTTCCCCATTCCACATCTCTGGTTTCAGCTTTTTCTCTCTTGTGTTGGGATAAGGTGTGCCTTCCCCATTCCACATCTCTTGTTTCAGCTTTTTCCCTCTTGTGTTGGGATAAGGCGTGCCTTCCCCATTCCACATCTCTTGTTTCAGCTTTTTCCCTCTTGTGTTGGGATAAGGCGTGCCTTCCCCATTCCACATCTCTGGTTTCAGCTTTTCCCTCTTGTGTTGGGATAAGGTGTGCCTTCCCCATTCCACATCTCTTGTTTCAGCTTTTTCCCTCTTGTGCTGGGATAAGGTGTGCCTTCCCTATGCCACATCTCTGGTTTCAGCTTTTTCTCTCTTGTGTTGGGATAAGGTGTGCCTTCCCCATTCCACATCTCTGGTTTCAGCTTTTTCCCTCTTGTGTTGGGATAAGGTGTGCCTTCCCCATTCCACATCTCTGGTTTCAGCTTTTTCCCTTTTGTGTTGGGATAAGGTGTGTCTTCCCCATTCCACATCTCTGGTTTCAGCTTTTTCCCTCTTGTGCTGGGATAAGGTTTGCCTTCCCTATTCCACATCTCTGGTTTCAGCTTTTTCTCTCTTGTGTTTGGATAAGGTGTGCCTTTCCCATTCCACATCTCTGGTTTCAGCTTTTTCTCTCTTGTGTTGGGATAAGGTGTGCCTTCCCTATTCCACATATCTGGTTTCAGCCTTTTCCCTCTTGTGTTGGGATAAGGTGTGTCTTCCCCATTCCACATCTCTGGTTTCAGCTTTTTCCCTCTTGTGTTGGGATAAGGTGTGCCTTCCCCATTCCACATCTCTGATTTCAGCTTTTTCCCTCTAGTGTTGGGATAAGGTGTGCCTTCCCCATTCCACATCTCTGGTTTCAGCTTTTTCCCTCTTGTGTTGGGATAAGGTGTGCCTTCCCCATTCCACATCTCTGGTTTCAGCTTTTTCCCTCTTGTGTTCGGATAAGGCGTGCCTTCCCCATTCCACATCTCTGGTTTCAGCTTTTTCCCTCTTGTGTTGGGATAAGGCGTGTCTTCCCCATTCCACATCTCTGGTTTCAGCTTTTTCCCTCTTATGTTCGGATAAGGCGTGCCTTCCCCATTCCACATCTCTGGTTTCAGCTTTTTCCCTCTTGTGTTGGGATAAGGTGTGTCTTCCCCATTCCACATCTCTGGTTTCAGCTTTTTCTCTCTTGTGTTGGGATAAGGTGTGCCTTCCCCATTCCACATCTCTTGTTTCAGCTTTTTCCCTCTTGTGTTGGGATAAGGCGTGCCTTCCCCATTCCACATCTCTTGTTTCAGCTTTTTCCCTCTTGTGTTGGGATAAGGTGTGCCTTCCCCATTCCACATCTCTGGTTTCAGCTTTTTCTCTCTTGTGTTGGGATAAGGTGTGCCTTCCCCATTCCACATCTCTTGTTTCAGCTTTTTCCCTCTTGTGTTGGGATAAGGCGTGCCTTCCCCATTCCACATCTCTGGTTTCAGCTTTTCCCTCTTGTGTTGGGATAAGGTGTGCCTTCCCCATTCCACATCTCTGGTTTCAGCTTTTTCCCTCTTGTGCTGGGATAAGGTGTGCCTTCCCTATTCCACATTTCTGGTTTCAGCTTTTTCTCTCTTGTGTTGGGATAAGGTGTGCCTTCCCCATTCCACATCTCTGGTTTCAGCTTTTTCCCTCTTGTGTTGGGATCAGGTGTGTCTTCCCCATTCCACATCTCTGGTTTCAGCTTTTTCTCTCTTGTGTTGGGATAAGGCGTGCCTTCCCCATTCCACATCTCTGGTTTCAGCTTTTTCCCTCTTGTGCTGGGATAAGGTGTGCCTTCCCCATTCCACATCTCTGGTTTCAGCTTTTTCCCTCTTGTGTTGGGATAAGGTGTGTCTTCCCCATTCCACATCTCTGGTTTCAGCTTTTTCCCTCTTGTGTTTGGATAAGGTGTGCCTTTCCCATTCCACATCTCTGGTTTCAGCTTTTTCTCTCTTGTGTTGGGATAAGGTGTGCCTTCCCTATTCCACATATCTGGTTTCAGCCTTTTCCCTCTTGTGTTGGGATAAGGTGTGCCTTCCCCATTCCACATCTCTGGTTTCAGCTTTTTCTCTCTTGTGTTGGGATAAGGCGTGCCTTCCCCATTCCAAATCTCTGATTTCAGCCTTTTCCCTCTTGTGTTGGGATAAGGCGTGCCTTCCCCATTCCACATCTCTGATTTCAGCTTTTTCCCTCTTGTGTTGGGATAAGGTGTGCCTTCCCCATTAAACATCTCTGGTTTCAGCTTTTTCCCTCTTGTGTTGGGATAAGGTGTGCCTTCCCCATTCCACATCTCTGGTTTCAGCTTTTTCTCTCTTGTGTTGGGATAAGGCGTGCCTTCCCCATTCCACATCTCTGGTTTCAGCTTTTTCTCTCTTGTGTTGGGATAAGGCGTGCCTTCCCCATTCCACATCTCTGGTTTCAGCTTTTCTCTCTTGTGTTGGGATAAGGTGTGCCTTCCCCATTCCACATCTCTGGTTTCAGCTTTTCCCCACTTGTGCTGGGATAAAGTGTGCCTTCCCTATTCCACATCTCTGGTTTCAGCTTTTTCTCTCTTGTGTTGGGATAAGGTGTGTCTTCCCCATTCCACATCTCTGGTTTCAGCTTTTTCCCTCTTGTGCTGGGATAAGGTTTGCCTTCCCTATTCCACATCTCTGGTTTCAGCTTTTTCCCTCTTGTGTTTGGATAAGGTGTGCCTTCCCCATTCCACATCTCTGGTTTCAGCTTTTTCTCTCTTGTGTTGGAATAAGGCGTGCCTTCCCCATTCCACATCTCTGGTTTCAGCTTTTTCTCTCTTGTGTTGGGATAAGGTGTGCCTTCCCCATTCCACATCTCTGGTTTCCACTTTTTCCCTCTTGTGTTGGGATAAGGTGTGCCTTCCCCATTCCACATCTCTGGTTTCAGCCTTTTCCCTCTTGTGTTGGGATAAGGCGTGCCTTCCCCATTCCACATCTCTGATTTCAGCTTTTTCCCTCTTGTGTTGGGATAAGGTGTGCCTTCCCCATTCCACATCTCTGGTTTCAGCTTTTTCTCTCTTGTGTTGGGATAAGGTGTACCTTCCCTATTCCACATCTCTGATTTCAGCTTTTTCCCTCTTGTGTTCGGATAAGGTGTGCCTTCCCTATTCCACATCTCTGATTTCAGCTTTTTCCCTCTTGTGTTCGGATAAGGTGTACCTTCCCTATTCCACATCTCTGGTTTCAGCTTTTTCCCTCTTGTGTTCGGATAAGGTGTGCCTTCCCCATTCCACATCTCTGGTTTCAGCTTTTTCCCTCTTGTGTTCGGATAAGGTGTGCCTTCCCCATTCCACATCTCTGGTTTCAGCTTTTTCTCTCTTGTGTTGGGATAAGGCGTGCCTTCCCCATTCCACATCTCTGGTTTCAGCTTTTTCTCTCTTGTGTTGGGATAAGGTGTGCCTTCCCCATTCCACATCTCTGGTTTCAGCTTTTTCTCTCTTGTGTTGGGATAAGGTGTACCTTCCCTATTCCACATCTCTGATTTCAGCTTTTTCCCTCTTGTGTTCGGATAAGGTGTGCCTTCCCTATTCCACATCTCTGATTTCAGCTTTTTCCCTCTTGTGTTCGGATAAGGTGTACCTTCCCTATTCCACATCTCTGGTTTCAGCTTTTTCCCTCTTGTGTTCGGATAAGGTGTGCCTTCCCCATTCCACATCTCTGGTTTCAGCTTTTTCCCTCTTGTGTTCGGATAAGGTGTGCCTTCCCCATTCCACATCTCTGGTTTCAGCTTTTTCTCTCTTGTGTTGGGATAAGGTGTACCTTCCCTATTCCACATCTCTGATTTCAGCTTTTTCCCTCTTGTGTTGGGATAAGGTGTGCCTTCCCCATTCCACATCTCTGGTTTCAGCTTTTTCCCTCTTGTGTTGGTATAAGGTGTGTCTTCCCCATTCCACATCTCTGGTTTCAGCTTTTTCCCTCTTGTGCCATTTGTTACATGAGTACTGTATATATGTATTATATCTGGGCATTATATATTAGATATTCAAGATCATTGGGAAGGCCTTCATCCAGCAGTGGATCGACAAAGGTTGAAGATGCTGATGATATACCAGTATATATATTAGATAATCAAACATTATCTGTCCTACTTCCACCATGTAGACATCCTATTTATTTTACTCCCAGTTCTACATCTGACTAGTATTCAGTTTTGCTTTCCAGAGGTGTGTTTAATCCTGAAGGATCTGCTGCATTTGTTTTGTTTTTTTCCTGCTCTAGTCTTTCTAACTTTTAATAGTTGTGGGAACCTGCAACCTCAGTAATGGTGATTAGTCCGTGTCAACTTCTGCGCCTCTGCTTAAATCGGCTTTTCTGCCACAGGGGTTTGATATTAATGTTGGTCCGACTTTCGTATGTTGGTACTGATGGTGGCACATTGTGCACTGCCTGCTGGACATCTCCAACCTCTAGTTGCAGGCTCTTGTTGCAATGGGAGAAATGCAATGAATTACCAGGTCCAAAGAGAAGGCTATATGAATATGGGAAGCAATACTAATAAACAAGCCGCAATGGTCATACTGGTGATCTAATAATCCGGACCACACACCATCTCCCTGTTCAGTGCAATCCACAAATCTTTTAATTACGGCCACACCCTGATGCCTTGGATGCACCTTTCTAATAATACCACAAGATGGAATCAGAGAGCTCAGTTACAGATTCTTAATACTCAAAAACAGAAAAATGAATATGCCCTACAGGCTTCATCTCCCGGCACTGACTGCACTTATTGCCAGGGGTCAAAATGCCTTACAAAACAGGAGTGCCTAGTTCAGGAAATTATAAACCTGTCAAACATTGGGCCAACGTTATATATACCTGATCACTCTGGAAATGCGTGCTAGGAATTCCCTTGCCCTGCATGTCAGCCCTGGTAGCAGCAGGCAGTGCCAGGGTTAACAGTCCTCCCACTGTTAGACATGTGTGTAAGTTACTATTATGTTTCTCTAAATGTTGCACTTCCAGGCACATGTTAGGCCCTGTGCTTCTCTAGAAGTTGCTGGAGGGTCACATGCCTATGGTGTGATCACTTGGCTACAGTTACTCTGCCCAGTTACTGGGGCAGAATATTGGCCATGCCCTAGGTCTAAAGGTGGGGACCCACCCAATTTATCCCCAGATAACCCATAACTCCAGACCCCATACTCCAATTAACACCAGAGATGTCTCCAGGCTATGCTAGCCTGTGGGGCAGGTAAGAAGCAGCAGACATCTTTTATTATTTTCAGCATAGGGACTATAGTCCAATGTTAGGGGCCCCTTAGAAAAGGTGCTAAGAATGATCTACATGGCTGTAGGGAATAGTTTCATCCTCAGGGCTACTAAGGGCCACTGGGGTGGACTGCCAGTGATTTCTGGACCAGGGTCTGGATCTGCGACTTGACAGGGCAAGAGGCTCTAGGGAAGTTGAGTAACTACATGACTCGCCAGTGTGAGATACTGACTGACACTGGTTTCTGTACACTGAAAACCAGTCCTGGTTTCCCTGGACTGTTCTGCTAGTCCTATGTGTTTTCTAATAAAGACAAGTTCTAAAGTTCCTGGCGCCCTCTTCTGTTTACCTCTCCCTTACTACAAGCCGGCGTGAGCTCACCATCAACCCTGAGAAGGATAAGGTAACCGTTGAGCTACAGGTACTACACCCCTTTGAACAGGTCTAAACCCTATCAAACCCACAAAGACTGTTGAAATCCTATATCTTTTTAATGTACAACCTATCCCTCATGTAGGGGTGTTAAATACGTATACAAAATTTACCATTTAAAATAAGAGAACATTTTCAAAATGAAAAAGGTATATTCAATACAAGGGAGGAGTAGCTCAATGAGTAAAGTAAATAATGACACTGCGTTTGAAGCAGGGGAGCCTTGTTTGATTCCCGGTGTCAGCTCCATGTGACCTTGGGCAAGTCACTTCATCTCCCTGTGACTCAGGCACCAAAATAGATTGTAAGCTCATCTGGGCAGGAACTGTCTAAAACAAATCCTATGTGCTGTGTTCCACGTACTATACTGTAACTGTGAAACGCTGTGAGTCCCATTGGGGAAAAAAGCGCTATAAGAAATGCGTCCCATTGGGAAAAAAAGCGCTATACGAAATAAAGGTGTTGATGTTTATTAAAAAAATATATATGTGCAACCAAACAAATAGTGGTTGTCTATCTAGATTGATAACAAAAATAGCAGTGTCTATAGCACCAGGTATCATTACACCTCAACCCCGGCTTATTGATAAAGTTCCATACATTTCATATACATGAGTTAATGAGAGAGATCAAGAGAGGAAATAACATATGGATAGACACTTTAGATACCTAGGAGATATGAAAATATATTTAATGAACACACCCCACCCTTTCTAAAAGGATTTCCATAATACCTATATTGACAAACCTAAGGCACCTTGTACTGAATGGGGTACTGGTGTCAAGCCCAGCAGGATCAGAACCCACAACCTCTGCTATTCAAAACAGCAACTCTAGCAGTGTGAGCTGCCCCAGCTGCTGGGTAGCGCCACAGTCACAACATGCATTTGAGCTCATCTCTAGTTAATAGTACAGATGCACTTAGCAGAACACCCTCCTACTGTCCCTACTTACCACTTAGATCGTAAGCTCTTCAGGACAGGGACACCTTTTCATAAAGTTACTGTTATGTCTCAAGAGCTTATTCCCATTATGTGTTATATTATTATGTAACGTGTCTTACTGCTGGGAAGCAATACAGTATGTACATGGATGGTGCTCTATAAATAAAGATATACATACAATAGTGTTTGGTCAGAGACACATGTCAACCCTGCTGGAAAGCATCTTCTACACAGAAAATCTTAGAACTGTCACTAAAATTTGCTTCAGCATAATAATATCCGTAAAGGGCAAGAAAATATAAATTGGTCCCAAAGAGAGACCTAAGACACAGACATGAGATCGGCTGGTCTTCTTGCTAGAATGTTCATCATTATGCCCAAGGATATTGTTGCAGACTGATATTGTTTGATATATATTTTTTTTTTAATCCAAGTATTCAGGTAATCTCTAATAGATTTCAGGGAGGAAAAAGATAAAGGCATTCTCAAAATCTAATGCATATAAAGGATCTATTTCCTGGGGGGACCTGTCAACCCAAAGATAATCAGATGTATAAAGTCTTTTGTGAAGAGATGCTGCTGATTCAATGAAAACTGCTTGTTCAGAAGAACCACTAAAACCTTCTCTGTAAAGCATTCTTTCCCTTTAACAAGTTTCAAAACCCCAAAAGGGGCATCTCTTTTCATATTCAATTATTAATGCTGTTTAAAAGAGGTCTGATTTGTTAGGAGTTTCACAAATCACTGGATTTGATGCCCATTAAGCAAAACATCTATAGCATGAATATGTAGTGCAAAGTGTATGAGGTCCGGTTTATACCATCAAGGGTGACAGTGGGGGTCAAGTAAAGCTAACAATTCACACATATTACATCTAAGCAACCTGTGGCACCCCAAGTGTTAACTCCTTGTGTGTCCCATTGTGTAACCACTTCCACTAGTATATTGTTATATATTCCTAGGCAAATCGCTGTAGCTAGAGTATTCCAGACTACAGAATGAGGAAAATGCAGCCAGCAAACCCTGGCTTCGGCCCCAGGTCGTAGATCCCCCCCTTGTCCTCTCTAGTGACTAATAGAGACTGGGATGATGCTGGTCTGCTGTTTTATTCATGTTTAGCACAATCGAAAGCAGCGTAAGTAAGTCTATGTACTGGTGCTTCCCCCACTCGGTGGGAGATCTGGCCATTACTAGGTATGTGGTGCATGATATCTGCTGGTAACAGGAGGGCTGAGCTGTCCACCGATGGTAATGGGGACACAGGATCAGGTTTCTGGGGTACATTACTCACGTGATTCTCTAGCAGTGCAGCACCTCCATCTGCTGTAGGCTCCAGGTAGGTGGAGATGATCTCCTACAGTAGAACCATCACCTCCCCCCCCTGTAAGATCACACACTAGGTGGCAGTATAACAACAGGAACGGTTTATTCTCTCACTCTGTGCAGTAAAGAACACGGCAGGGTTCTGCCCAATGCAGCAACTGTCAGCTACTCACTGAAGGATGGTCCCTTGACCTTCACTACAGGCCAAGGGCACATGCAGCAGTCCCAGCTCTTTCCTGCCCCTCTAGCAGGGACAGAGGTATGGTACACACTCATTTTCCCACCAGGGGAAGAGGACCAGAGAAGGCCCAATAGTCGGGCTCTTGGCTGTGTGACCTGCCCCTCTCAAGTGGTAGAGGCACTGCTAATTTTAGAGCAGCACTGCCTTTAAGTACAGCTAGGAGGAGGGCACCAGGACTGTTCCATGATTGGACATGCTCAGGCCAGATGTCACCGCCTCCCACTGTCACTCAAGTGCAGCTCCAGCGAGTGGGGAAAACCCATATTGACTACTGGCAGCCTGACTCTAGCAGGACTTACTGCTAGGAGTAGGGAAGGTTAGTAGCCAAAGTTGGCATAGCTACATCCTCCCTCTGGTGGAATCCCAACGACCCCGCTTGGGCCTTACATTTTCGGGTACCATCCTTAAAGGTAACCTGGAACATAACAGTATAACATTCACATAATGATTATCACATTCAATATGCATGATACATTCTCTGTGAATACAGTCATTACAGCGTTGCTGAAATCATTAGCAGCATTATTTGACTATAGCCATAAGTTGGCCATCTTACAGTATTTAGCTTCCTCCCAACATGGAGAACCTCAATAATAGTGCTCAGGATCTAGTTTCTTTACTAAGGTTCCCGAATCATCAGTAACAGTGATAGAGAACACCCCCCTAGGATGCCGTTCAGACACGTACTCTACCCGGTTCATCTAAACTGACCTCCCTACTCTCCAAACTCCAACTAAACAGCCCACCCATTTTCCCACATTGTGGAAGGTACTCCTACTAAGCTCTATAACATAGGCCCTAACGGCCTCGATCAGCCACGTTTCCCTATTCTCGTCAATCTCCCTTATCAATGGTTCAGGGACATAGGGATACTCGAACCCATGTGAATACATATACTTCTGTACAACATGCCGCTCGGCTAATTTTAGTTAACCAGCGACCTTCAGCCTGGCCTGGCTGAACCCAGAACAACGGTTCTATAACCGGGGGGTTCGTAAGCATCTTAGGCCACTCCCTTGGGCTGTACTATGCCCAACCTTATCTCTTGCTCTCTTCGTCTCATGGCCTCTGCTGTCTCCTCGGGGCTGAACTTTCCTACCGCCCACCAATAATCTATTATGTCCTCTGTTTCTAACAGAAAACAAGTGTGGTCCATGTACGGCACATATCCCCAAAATCTAGGGTGCCACCAGGGTAAGGACTCCACTGGTGTCGCTAAGGATGACCCTGTGTGTGAGGTAGTGTGCGAAGAGAACCCTGAACCTTTAGAATGTACAGACATTGCCCACTGACTTCCCCCAGAAGTAACACTTTTGGCCTTTTGACACTTTTGACTCATCACCCTCAAAATCCCAGTCCTGGTAATCACCGGAAGGTTTTATGGTTTTAGCGGCTCGCCGGCTCCTCTTGCTGGAGTAATAGTCTCTAGAGGCCCGTAAGCTTCTCCAGGTGGGGCACCCCCTTGGCAAGGGCAAGTAGAGACACTGCCCTCTGTGGGTTGCAAAGAAGGGATGGTGCTGGTAGGCGGGTATGGGGCTATAAATGTAGCACAGTCCCGGTCAACGTTCTTTTGGCATAGGCTTATGGGCCATTACATATTTCCGGTACTGCGCCAGAAAAGCCGGGATCAGAACATCCAGCCACACCGGAGGACTATCTGTCTCAGGGGTCAGGGCTGTATTTGCCACGGCAGCAGCCGCTTGCTTACGGGCCAAAAGTTCCTTGATGGATTGGATAAAAGCAGCTCCTTTCACCGGAGCTATAGCAGTACTCAACGGAGTGGGAATCGGAGTCTTCTCATCCACCCCAGCGGTCGCTAGTAGTAAGAGGTCATCTCCGGCAGGTATCGTGGGGTCCTGGTACAGCTCCAGATCCCACACCGGAAACACCTCGACATCCGGTCGTTGCACAGGTGTGGCATCGTTGTCATCCGCGTGGACATCGGCACCGGAAAGCATTCTCCATCTGTACTGGAGAATCCCTGGATCGGCCTCTGGACACCTCCACGAAGGGTAGGCTCATCCGCCTCTCAGGTCTCATGGTTGCAGTCACTGTTGCCGGACTCCTCCGTCTCTCGGAGTCACTAGAACTGTTCTGTTCCTTCCCAGTGTCGGTCAGCATATTCGACAGCGGTCGAAACACCACGGAAGACCATCTGATGCTGGTACGGAAGGAAAGCAGGGACACCTTCGTAGGGGAGAGACACCGGACCATTTCCGAGTCACCAGTGGCAATCAGCAGAGCTGGTCCCGTCTCAGGCGCCTCTGAGAACAATGGTGTCTCATCACCCCAGGCAGTCACCTTTCCCGGGTACTTGTGGGCTGGTTCCGATTCACCGACTGTCTCTGGTTCCTCTGCAGGGACTGGGTCTGGAACCGTCTAAGCTTGCTCTGTGGTCATTGGGGTACTCGTATCCCCTGGATCCTCTTCTGAGGCACACGGGCCCTCCAAGGTCTCTATAGTTGAGGTAGACATTTGCTTAGCAGCGGAGCCGACCTCCCAGGTATTGGGGTTGGTCGCATCCTTCTCTACGAATTCCGTAGGCCACAGTAGCTTGGAAACAGGCTCTGTATATCGGACACACTTGGCTCCCCAGGTCAATTCGCCACCTGGGAAATCACACTTGGGGCATAGGCATCTGACGTACCTTTTCCCTTCCACTTTTACCACCAGGAGCAGTCCTGGTTGTCGAAAGTGGGTAAAGTCCATATGGTAAGTATGGTAAATAATTCGCCCTGTTCAGACCACTATCCTTTTGCAGAATGTTTGTTCCTGAATTCATATATGATGTGTTTGGGTTGTCAGTGCATATGAATACATTTTTGGTCAATAAATGCAGACTATCACTATCAGTTCAACTACAATAAACCTGCAGTAATTTTTTGTCTGTTAAAAAAACGTCAAATCAGCCCTAATGTTTCTGTCCTTAAAATGATGCACAAAAAGCACATTTGTAAATAATTACTTACAGTATGATGCTAATGTGCTAAAACTGGTTCGGATGGCTAAACTGCTAATTGCACTTTTTAGTCATTCAAGAAGTCACAAGTTAACCATCTTAAAAAGTAAACAATATTAAAATGTCTCTGGCTATTAAACTAAACTACAATTAATATCTATTCGGCATAATTAAAACACTTCATATAAACCGTTTGCTAATGTTTCAGTCCTATTACAAATATGATATTGATACCCAGATATTATGTATGGTTTATGTTGCAACTTAATGACCGTGAATAAGGAGATGCCAGCTGCGGAAGCCCAGCTGATGCAGGAAGTACTCGCTGAGGCAACAGTACATAGGCTGGGGTTTAATTGCAGAGAAATGGAAAAACCCTTTACAATTTGATAAAGGCTTGCAGGCTTCACAGTCCAGGGTTTTGTGAACACCAAAGATGCTGCAAAGGAAAACCATCAGCCGGAGGATAAGAACAAAGATAAAAACAAATGGATAAAAATGAAGACCAAAGGGAATGGCGGAGAAAGCTATTGTGCTGAAAATCACAAGCACTGGGGCAAAATTGAACTGTAAACGAGGGCAAAGAAAGTTGAGGACACAGGGCAGGGACGGAGCCAGTGGTACAGGGAAGGAAAACTGCTTTGGGGGACAGATGGTTTATTCATGAGGGACAAAGATGTAAAGCGTGAAGAAAAGCAAAACAAAACGAGAGGTGACAGAAAAAAGGAACGGCGCCTAAGCAATCTATTACATGAACTGAAAGTATTCTGCAGCTGTTATCTTAAAAGAGCCTGAAAAAGGCCACTGCACAACCTGTGCGCTGAGCTATTAAAGGCTCTGCCTCTTTATCTAGCAAAGCACTTGGCAGAAAAACTGTGCAGCAATTGCATTTAGTGAGAGTGACCTAAAATCCACAGTAAAGCACCCTTTCGATGTAATGGCCTCTGCCATCAATTAAACTTGGTTACACTGATAGTACTGTAAATTTTTTTTTTTTAACATTTAATAGAAAATGTTGTGTGGTGCCCAGCAATCCAAAAATCCAAACATAACACTTATTTTGCATGTAGAAAAAAGATGGAGGCACACAAGTAGTTATGGAAAAATGCTATGGTTTGCTGCAGGGGTGTGCGCAAACTGGTGGGGGCGTGAGATTCTCTGCGGGGGGCGGGCGGGTTTTCAGCTTTCGTAGGCATTTACATGAAATGCCGGGGGAGAGGTGAAGGCCTCTGTAAACATCGTTTACCTTGACTCCGACGGCTTCTGGAGACGCATTGCCATGGCAACGTGGTGTCAAATGACGCCGCTGGGTCATGTGACGCCACGTTGCCATGGCGTCGTGACATCAGAACGCCTATCCAAGTTAAGGAGGGGGGGCGCAAGGAGAGGGGGGGAGAGCCGGCAGGGGGGCCCAGGGAAAAAAGATTGCGTACCCCTGGTTTACTGTATAGCAAGAACTAAAGTTCTGCCTACTACTATGAAGTAAACCATAGCATTTTTGCTTACCTACAGTACCTGTGCGCCTACATCTTTTTTCAAAATTTTACTACTATAGGCCTCAATTTGGAACATGGGTTAGCTCAGTGGTGCGCAAACTGGGGGGAGTGGGATTAGCTGCTGGGGGTGCGGGGTTTACAGGGGCCCAGCGCGTCCCGAAGGCCCTTAAATGAAGTGCCGGGGAAGCGGCGAAGGCCTCTGTAAACCATAACTTACCGTGGTTCAGCCGGCACCTGGAGACGCATCACCATGGCAATGCGGCATCAAATGACGCCGCGGGGTCATGTGACATCACGTCGCCATGGCAACGTGACGTCATGAAGCCCAGACGCCGGGAACCATGGTAAGGAGGAGGGAGGGGGGGGCGCGCGGAAAGCAGGACAGCCGGTAGGGGGGGGGGCGCAGGGGTAAAAGGATGCGCTCCCCTGGGTTAGCTTGCACCAAGGTTTTCTCGCCTCTATTCTTGTACCTATATTGGGAATGCCTCTGTATACCTTTGTATTACTGTACATAGCACTCAGGTTTTGAAATGCAAATTTTATTAAATAAGTATTGTTTTTACATGTTAAATTATACAGGTAAGATTACCACAGTGAGAGTATGACTACACATAGTCACATCGCATGTACAGAGAAACAAAATCTATGCGAATAGAAAGCTATACACACTGTAAAAGTGTTAGCTAATTCATTTTAGATTAGAAACATCCACATCGTTCCAGGGTAACCCAACTTATAAATACTCTGATGTCAGTAATTATAGAGAAAACAGGATCATTTGCGTTTTTCAGTCTAAAGAGCAATAGGAAACAGTCATATCTCTTATATCATCAACAATACTTATCCTTAAATAAGTGAGTATCCCAACATGATGAGTTAAAGCTGCAGTTCAAACTGCCATTTAAAAAAATATTTTTTTTTCCTTTCAATATGTGCATCAATACAATCTGCACACTGACAAATGATTAGCTAAGTTGCCGATCGATCCGTTCTCTTGTAATCGATCAGCGAAGATTCGGCTTGGGGGTTCACTAAATCACTGTTAATGCAGCAGACGAGGACCCAAGATGCAAATGTTCTGTGTGGAAGATCATGTGACCAGGCAGGCACAAGAAACAATTGGTGCACTGCTAGAGAGAGGGCAAAAGGGATTTGCCAGAGCCTTTCTCAGAAGAGGAAGGGGTTGTGATTTTGTAAATGGTTGCTATAGAAACAAAAATGCTTGTTACATTAGAATGCATATAAAATGTCTTTATAAATTGTTTCAAAAAATGCTATATGTATTTTCTCATAGTACAGAACTGATTTATTTTTAAATAACCACAAATGTAGGATATTTCTTGAACTGCAGCTTTACGAAAAGAGAAAATCTAATCTTATTGGACGACCTGACTATATAATCCAACACACATTGTGCATATTCATATTGATATTTACAAAAAATGTTTGGACAGGGGGATACTAGGGGGTATATAAGCAACTATATTTACAAAGAGATGTATGGTGGTAAGTGATAAAATAGAAAAATATATGTACAAATGAGTATTAATATAAACAACGCAGGCAATGGTTTGGGGTCTAAACCCTTCTAATCTCCCGTTCCCACACTAGCCAAAGAGAGTGTGGTATTTCCCTTTATATCATCAAGAAAACAAAACACAACAATAATCAACCACCATGCAAAGAACAAGAAACAAGAAGAATATATCTACAAATTCCTGGTAGGTAAATCGTCCTACCAGGATTTTGTAGATATATTTTTGTTATATGCTTGAAAGACTTTTTTTGGGGGGGGGGGGGGGGGGCTTTCAGCTCCCCCTGCACCTATACAAGAGTTATTCAATGCTACTGTATATATTAGTTGTCGTGCTGCTTGGACACTAATATTGTATACTTTCTTACATCTGTTATCTCCCGTACTTTACTTCTCATACCCTCATATACAAAATCACAGTGAGAACAAAGGGAGCAGGGCAGATACTAGTTACTTCTATGTAGAGATGAGTGAGTCTGGATTAATTTTCGTCTGTGGTTTGGATCTGCGTGCTAGGCCTAAACTGAAAATTAAGCAAAACCGTGTTTTCATTCCCTGCTCGGTTTGGTTCTCGTGGCATTTCCCCTTCCTATATAGCCATTCTTCCCTTCCGATGTCACCATTTAGTGTCGGGAAAAAAAAGGGGGTGTTGGAGTGTGTGAGGATGCTGGCACAGAGAGACATAGAGTTAGGGTGACCAGATTTCCAAAAGTAAAAACCGGGACACAATAAAAATGTATTTCGAAAACAAATTACATCGCTTAAAAAGAAAAATTATAATGGTTTGTCCAAGAGCGTTGCCATTTATATTGTTTCATTAATTTCTCTCTCCCCCCTCCACATCTTTTCCCTTTCTCCTCACCTCCTACACTATCTCTCACACAGATACACAAGACACACAGACACACAGACAGATACAATCCCTCCCTCCAGTCTGTGTGTCTCTCCCACACAGGTAGCTTTAGTCTCAAGAAGGGGGCGTGCCCCCAAAACGTTCCTGTAGCTCTTCCTATTACTATGCAGTAACACTTATAAAATGTTTGCAGAAAAGTACAAATATATCTCTCCCCCCAGGTCTGTGTGTGTCTCTTTTTCTCCCCAGGTCTCTGTGTCTCTCCTTTCTCCCTAGTCAGTGTGTGTCTCTCTCTCCCCCAGGTCTGTGTGTGTCTCTCTCTCTCTCTCTCTTTCTCCCCAGGTCTGTGTGTGTCTCTCTCTCCCCCAGGTCTGTGTGTGTGTGTCTCTCTCCCCAGGTCTGTGTGTGTTTCTCTTTCTCCCCAGTCAGTGTGTGTCTCTCCTTTCTCCCTAGTCAGTGTGTGTCTCTCTCTCCCCCAGGTCTGTGTGTGTCTCTCTCTCTCCCGCCCCCCAGTTCTGTGTGTGTGTGTGTCGCTCTCTCCCCCCAGGTCTTTGCATCTCTCTCCTCAGGTCTGTGTGTGTTTGTTTATCTCTCCCAGGTGTGTGTGTGTGTGTTTGTGTATCTCTCACTCCTCAGGTCTGTATGTGTGTGTTTGTGTATCTCTCACCCCAGGTCTGTATGTGTGTGTGTGTTTGTGTATCTGTCTCTCCCCAGGTCTGTGTGTGTTTGTGTATCTCTCTCTCCCTTGGTCTGTGTGTGTATGTGTTTGTGTATCTCTCTCTCCAGCTCTGTGTGTGGGTATTTGTGTATCTCTCTCTCCCCAGGTCTGTGTGTTTGTGTATCTCTCTCTCCCCAGGTCTGTTTGTGTTTGTGTATTTCTCCACTCTGTCTCTCCAGACCATACCTGTCACGGGAGCAGGAGGGAGTCCATCTTTGGCCCTGGTAGCAGACAGCAGAAGTACTCACTGCATCCAGGTCTTACTGACAGGCTCCTCTGCTGCTAACCCTGTCCCCACCCTCATCTACCAGGCCAATCATCTACTCTGCTCTCCTCCCCGCCCCCAACCTCCTCTGCTGCTAACCCCATCCCCATCATCTACCAGGCCAATCATCTGCTCTGCTCCTCTCCCCGCCGGCATCTGCTGCTGCTGCTGCTAGGCCAAGCATCTGCTCTTCTCCCTACCGGCATCCCCTGCTCTGTGAAAACCAGGACACTCAGCAGAAACCGGGACATTTCGGGGTATGTCGGCCCACCGTGACACCTCATTAAAAAACGAGACTGTCCCGGCTAAACCGGAACATCTGGTCACCCTACAGAGAGTGGCAGAGAGAGAGAGTCAACCAGTTGCAGTTGGGTTAATATCCTCATGGTTGCCTGTTAGGAACGTTGTAGGTATAAAGATGATCAGAGATGCACACTGTCATCTGATTTGTTTGTATTTTAAATCCCCAGTACAGTATATCAGTTAGCCAGTTACAGATGGGCTAACAACATTTTAAGTTACTTACTGTAGGGTACCTGGATAAATAGGTGATCTTAACACAATTTTAAAAATGTTTCTACTTTAAAGTATATTGAATAACTAAAAATGGATAAAAGATTTCATTTTAAGAAAGAGTAACAATAAAAATGCACTGGCGAAGTTAGGACTGGGATGGACACTAAGTATGGAAAAAAATCCTTGGGATGAAATGGTGCCTACAAATGGACAGAAAACTAGGAAATCAACAGAATTGTTTAAGGAAGCGGTACTTATTTGCCATCAATTTCTATACATCCATGAAAATGTTTGGACTCCCTCCGTCTCATTGATGTTGTGGTGTTCTGGAAAATATGTCAAAAGTTTAACACAGACAAACCTAACTAAATGTGTAAACTTATCATAGGTATTGCTGGAAAGTAGGTTTTTTTTAAATGTAGCAATCCGTAGACCAACTCTTGCTATTCCTTTCTGTAACTCTACTGCCCGTCTGTATTTCTTTTTACTGTATCTCTGATTATTTAATGGTCTGTTCTAAAACAGACTTGTTAGTTCTTTTCACAATTTTGTTTCCGTCTTTATTCTACCTTTTCCATTGCACTTTAATAACTACATGGCACACTTGCCTCAGCCTTCCTGTCTTTTTTTCTATTCAAGATCTTTCATGTGACATCTACAATATTATCTATTATACTAGCTTCAACGTGACTCTTTATCTGTGCTAAGTTGATTGACAGCCATCTCTCAGTTAATTTTACGAGCAAGCGAAGACATCAGCTAGACTTCTTTGCCTTTTTTTGGTTAGTTTTTTTGTTAGTTTTTAGTTAGTTCACCGATTCTCAACATTTTTAGGGTAGCTTTTTGTCGTCCTAACTTAGATCTGCCAGAAGTTTCAGCCAAATCGGTTCCTTCCCAATCTCGGAGTTCATTTTTAGTTTTTTGACGTGATGAAAACAATTAAGTTGTACATCTCATTGATACAAAACATTAAATGTATTTTGTAATCTTGAACTACATTTTCAGACAATTTGCTGGAACCGTTTCACAGAAATTGAAAATAAATTGGTAACCAAGGTAACAAACACTGCACAACCTGTAGATTTACTTTGACATCGGGGTGGCAGTGATAATTACTCATGCACAATAGGTTTTCCACGATGTCAGTATAACGGTGCATACATCACGGCCTTCTTGAAAATAATGAGTTTTGTGTGTGTTTTTTGGCTTTCAACTTTCGGACACTTTGTTGCGAATGAGATTGTCATCGTTACATGAAAGTGTTTTGCCGTTTGTGATATTATATTAAACATAATTCTTTTCAACGCAATAATGTGACAGTTGAAGTTATATTCAGTGCTGACATCTTTCTTTGACTTCAAGACAGCGCTTGTTCATTGTGACAGGCAATAGCCGCCTTTCTGTACAACTTTGTTGCCGTTGTCTCGTCTGTCAGTGGAAAGTAGGCTTATTTATAGGATCGTATAATACCACACAACAGCGTGAGAATGAAATTGGCCAGACATTACCGTTATTAAATGAAGTTTGATCATACGAAGACAATTTGACGATAAAATCTACAAATTGATGGCGTTTCAAATTTTGCTTTACCCGTCTTTCATTCGGTGTTATGAATCTTTGTCCTATTAGGTTTACTCGCTCATCCCACAACGTGGCATAAAATATATCCTTTTCCTAGATTATTCTATCACATTGTTCTACAAGTTTCAATGAGTCACGTTAAGCTATTGACTTATTTAAATATTGGAAATAATTATCACCTGTTTTAGGTAGCTGTTAGATGCCTGTTACAGCACCATAGTATGTAAACCTTAATAACTAATTTCTCTTGCTGCACTTCATTTTAATAACACATAATAACACATATACAGTATGTACTGACTTTTTTTTCTTATGTAAAAATAAACATCCTGAGATATGTAAACAGATTAGCACCCGTTGTAATAACAGTAGCAACGTTGGCACTTGGCAGTATTTTAAACCGTCTATAATAAATAATTGTGCATGTTTGGAAATGTAGGGGCCATTACTGAACAAGAGATGGATGTACTGTAGATACTAATTGCATGGAACTTTTGTGTTTGGCTTGTTTTTAACTTATGCATGTGTAGCCATGCATAATAATGACTGCATACATCTTCCCTGTTGGCAGTAAGTCCTGGTAAATACAGGTCTGCCAACGGGAGTTATGGAGGTTTTCCCTCACACCCTTGTGTGGTGCCCTGTGTAAGGAAGGGAGTGGCTGTATGCTCTGAGTCCCTGGATAGTGACCTCAGAGATGCGCCTGCCCCCTGGAGTATAAAGGGCACAACACTGACAGTTAGTGTTGTTGTTGGTGAAGAAATAGTAACCCGAAGGTACCGAGAGGAAGTAACACTTTTGTGACCCTAGTGCAGTAACTAGCGGCAGCAGAGTGATAGATTAAGTTTGTCTATGCCACACTGTGTCCAGGGACCTGGCACAGCGGTGATCTCCCTAGGAGAAAGGGAATTCCACTTCAGTTCGGGAGGGCGTACCTGGCAAAGGGACAATCACGGAGAGATGTGCGGCTAGAGCTGGCAGCTGCATGGGGCAGTCTGCTACATCCCTGTATGCAATAAAGATGTCCTTGAGAAAAAGAACCCCACTGTGTGAGTGTGAGATTACTCAACAGTGGATGGCACCAAGAAGGAGTTCCTCACCAGGACCATCTCCCTGCGGAAGCACAGATCCTGATGAGGTGGAGGCGCTGCACATGAAGTAAGTTGGACTCGTACCCACTACCTCAGCTACCTGTCCTGATGACATCCCCTAATAACACCAAGCGGGAGACTCAAGAGTCCTGTTACTTGCAGGTGCACCACCACACACGCCTTGTAATGGGGGACTGGTTAGACTACACGGGCCAATATGAGATTGGGTGGGTCAGGCCAGAGGGAACACCCGTTACACATGTATTTAAGATATTTCAGTCACCATGTCACCTAATTGTGCATTTTTAAAGCAAAATATATTTACCCAAGGTCTGAGACTGCTCTAGGACTAGTATGTTGCTCATACTGTGCAATCTGTTAAAAATGTATACATGTATGTCCGGTGTGTCCATAGGTACCTCTACACGTGTTGCTTGGATCAGTGTGTTGGGAGGTATACACGTCAATGGGTATTCTACTAAATAAAACTCTGTCACTCCCTCTTCAATGGACATGTTTTACTTGGCAACCTCCTTGTACACTTTTAAAAGGTTGAATTTTTCAAAATTGGAATAAAAGCACATTTCTCAAGGTTTGCCAATTTGGGCATAAAATGTGCACATCTGTTGTCCATTGTCATACCATTTTACCACTATTCTAATGTGTGTGAATACAATATTATTAAAGGCTGCTAGTAGCCCTTTTGGTTCCAGCAAGCGTAAGATACTTCGTAGGTTGTGATAACTTTTTTAATGGACCAACATATCAATCGTGCAAGGTTTTCTCGTGCATACTGTATGCTTCAACAACTGCAGAGGTCTCTTCTTCAGATGTGATCTCTAAAATAGAGACGGGAAACTTAAAGATATACTGCTGCAGCAGCTTTTATTTTAAAACTTCTCGGGGGCATAGCAGTTGCATTTTCTCTATGCCACGCGCTTCACCGCATTCATGCCGCATTCATCGGTGAAAACCTGGTGAAAACCTGGTGACCGGCAACCCTTGCTATCTGTCCCCATCTGGATACCTGCAGCCCGAGCAAGATTTCACGTACAAATACCAGCAAGCTTGCATGTATCGCAAACACATCGAAAAACGATCGGGAAAAAAAAGTCAATTTCTAAATGGTTGGAAAACAGAGCGCGTCTGGCCGCGGTTATCAGAGCGGCTCGGCTTCGGCTGCTTTAGAATAAAGGCTGGCGCAGCTGTAGTGCACGAGGTTGATGCAACATTATCAGGTTCCAAATAATTGTAAATGTGTTTGTAAGAGTAAGAAGTCCAGTTACAACACAAGAACAGACTCAATGTACAACCTCATGTTGTGCCAAAAGTAATGTATCAACTTGACAAAGCAAGGTTTTCTATGGAAAGCACAAAGCCATTGATCAAATAAAAACAATGCTTGATATTCAGATGTAGGATAGACATAAGTATAAAAAGGTTTGAAGGTTCTTGCTCCTGAATGTTACGTGCTGATGTGTTAAACTGCAGTTAAACACCAACAGCAAGCATAATTGATTGCTAAAACTGATACCAACATCAAATGACATTTTGTGATTCCCCAAAACATATTCTTGTCAAAACAGATCAATCAGACACATAATACAAGGATTCATAACCATAATTGTATTACGGTTTATGCATTTGCCAAGACAGCATCCAATCATCACTGCCCAGGAGACCTCTTTTTTTTCTTACTGGAAAACGCATTCGATAAAAAATAACCAGCCGCTCAACCTTAGTATTTCAAAAGTATATAAATGCAGTCGTTTCTAATAATGGGGGGCATGGGGAGTAAATACTGAATGGATACAGAAATGATCTAGAGATGATCACAAAAGAAACCCCTATTGTTGCACTCAAACCATAAACAGTTAATATTAGCAGTAGACGTCATGTCTATGGATGAATTGAATAATCATAGTTGGTAGCCAACTTCTATTCTGAGAAGGGTGATAGCAGATTAAAATTCAAAATAATAAAATCTTATTAACATAACTCATCCAAGTGCACAGATATATACATATACAGATATATACATATACAGATATATACATATACAGATATATACATATACAGATACATACATATACAGATATATACAGATACAGATACATACATATACAGATACATACATATACAGATATATACAGATATATAGATTGAAACGTAAATCCTGGTCCTCGGAACGTGTTTATATCTAATACGACGTCTGATTTATATAGTGCTCCCCTTATTATAATTCCGTTTGACCTGATTTGGATTCAGTTTGCCGTTTCGTATTCCAAATCCGTTGGACGGCCTTTCTGATTTTTGGACTTTTTTGATAAAGTGCCGACAAGGCAGGAAACGCGTAAGAGGATCATCATCTGTTGTATGTCTTTTGGGCATCATGCCGAATAAATAGTTTATTTTTAAACCTGCCTTCAGCCCGAATTCTTTGCAGTGCTCAACCCGACTTCGCTATTTCCCTATCCAAATGTATCCAACGTTTCGGAGCCATCTGAGGGCCCCTTCATCGGGTAGGTGCTGATGAAGGGGCCCTGAGATGGTTTCCGAAACATTGGATACATTTCGATATGGATTAAATGCCTTTTTTTCCATCTACCTGTAGTGCTGTGTCTCCTTCCCTGGTCATTTGATTTTGGTGAAGTCTCTTTTTATACTATTTATGACGCGTGCACTTGCCAACTGTGAACTAATTGTTTTGTATACATGGTGTGCTTTCTCTCCCCCTTTTTTTTCAGATTTGCATACATATGAAATATACCAACAAGAGACACTGTAAATGGCTGGGAAATATGTACAGTACTATCTTGACATTTGGCCACGGTTTTGGTAAACCATGGTAAAAAAAATGGCAAATCCGATAATAATGGGATCTGCCCATTAGCAAGCAGTTTGGGGTTCACGTGTCATTTATATTAGGGGGTTTACAGTCAGCATTCCTGTTGAACAAATGCTGAATGGCACATGTACTGTAGTGCTGACGAGTATTCTAAAACAAATCTGGGGCAATCAGCTACAAGACCCAGGTACATGCCGGGTACATAAATAGTCCACTAATGGCCCATCGGATTAACAGCGGGGGTCCCTGGCAGTCCCATTCAAACTCCAGGAACCCCCGTTGTTAATCCGGTGGGCCATTAGTCAGTCTCCAGAAATGTCACTGAAATGTTGCAGCATGTACCCAGCATGTACCTGGATCTTGTTGGTGATAGCCCCAGATTTTCCAAGGCAAGTTTAAGGCAAGTTTTAGAATACTCGTCGGCGCACCTGTATAATTCGATCTTCCCAACCACTTGGATGTGAATGATAGGAAATGCACGGACAATGTCATGGCATGCCCCTGCCTCTGACGAAGTGACTGACGTCACGAAACGCGTAGGGTGGACTATTCTCTGGCAGAGACATTTTGGCTTCCTTCCCTGTTAGCCCTTCCCCCTCCCTCCGTGGCCTTGGCTGTCTGAGCCCTTAGCACTTGCGTGCGTCCCTCCCCTGTCCCAACTCACAGTGGTGACGTCATTGACTATCGCGAGACCTATGGTCTGCGTGATTTTCCCAGTGAGTCCTTCGGCGGCACTGAGCTTGGGCGGCTTCCTACCCAAGAGCTGACCCGCGTTTGAGGACAGTTGTGGCGGTTGGTGGCGTGGAGCCACAGGAGTTGTGCTTCCCAGGGGTGCAGAGTCTCTAGGCGGTCGAGCTATATCATCCTCCCTCCAGGCCCCGGAGTGTTAAGTGTGATTGAGCTACAGGCGTATACATATCAGCATTGCTGTAAGTAGGGTCTCAATTTTAGCCCCACTGGATGCCATCACTTCATTAGTGGTTTTTGCCCAACAAGCACATGTTTGTTGTTTTTATATTTACATTTTATCATTGTATTAAACTGCTGTCTTATTTTGCATACTATATCAGTGATTTGTTGTTTGTATTTAGTTGCACTATGATCTTTTTTTCTTTCTTTTTTTCTCGTTTATGTTGTCGTCTTACATGTCTGTTTGTCTGAGATTACATTGAGGACACTTCCATGGAACTCATCCCAGCCTTTTGAATTGGACTATATTTGGTCAGATTTTTATTTCCTTTAGGCGCCGGTTTATCTGTTTTTATTAAGACATTAGGTTAGGTCATACCTAAAGGTGGCAATACTCCAATCCAGACCCTGGCATATGGGTTTGTAGCCGGAGAGAGCAGCGTGTGTGTGAGAGAGAGAGAGAGAGAGAGAGAGAGAGAGAGAGAGAGAGAGAGAGAGAGAGAGAGCATGTATCCCAGTTATCTAGAGTATTGTGTTTTCCTTTTTGTGCACAGGTATTTTTCCACATTTTGTCTAAAGGTTTAAACAGTTTGGTCCGGATTTAATTGGACACTGAAACAATTTTCATAATTTTGGCTCTGTAAGCCACCACAATGGATTTGAAATGAAACAACCGAGATGCAATAGAAGTGCAGACTTTCAGCTTTAATTCAAGGGGTTGAACAAAAATATCGTATGAAACGTTTAGGAATTGCAATCATTTTCATACACAGTCCCCTTATTTCAGGGGTTCAAATGTAATTGGACAAATTAACACAATCATAAATAAAATGTTACTTTTTAATACTTTGTCGAGAATCCTTTGCAGGCAATGACTGCTTGAAGTCTGGAACGCATGGACATCACCAAACACTGGGTTTCCTCCTTTGTGATGCTTTGCCAGGCCTTTACTGCAGCTGTCTTCAGTTGTTGTTTGTTCGTGGGTCTTTCTGCCTTAAGTTTTGTCTTCAGCAAGTGAAATGCATGCTCGATCAGGTTGAGATCAGGTGATTGACTCGGCTATTGCAGAATATTCCAATTCTTTGCCTTAAAAAACTCGTGGGTTGCTTTCGCAGTATGTTTTGGGTCATTGTCCATCTGTAAAGGGAAGCGCCGTCCAATCAACTTAGCTGAATTTGGCTGAATCTGAGCAGACAATATATCCCTATACACTTCAGAATTCATCCGGCTGCTTCTGTCCCATTATCAATAAACACTGGTGACCCAGTGCCATTGTAAGCCATGCATGCCCATGCCATCACACTGCCTCCACCGTGTTTTACAGATGATGTGGTATGTTTCGGATCATGAGCCGTTCCAAGCCTTCTCCATACTTTTTTCTTCCCATCATTCTGGTACAGGTTGATTTTAGTTTCATCTGTCCAAAGAATGCTGTTCCAGAACTGGGCTGGCTTTTTTTAGATATTGTTTGGCAAAGTCTAATCTGGCCTTTCTATTGTTGAGGCTTATGAATGGTTTGCACATTGTGGTGAACCCTCTGTATTTGCTCTCGTGAAGTCTTCTCTTTATGGTAGACTTGGATAATGATATGCCTACCTCCTGGAGAATGTTCTTCACTTGGATGGATGTTGTGAAGGGGGTTTTCTTTACCATGGAAAGGATCCTATAATCATCCACCACTGTTGTCTTCCGTGGACGTCCAGGCCTTTTTGTGTTGCAGAGCTCACCAGTGCGTTCTTTTTTTCTCAGAATGTACCAAACTGTTGATTTGGCTACTCCTAATGTTCTTGCTATTTTTCTGACGGATTTTCTTTTTTTTTGCAGCCTAAGGATGCCCTGTTATATTTGCACTGAGAGCTCCTTTGACCGCATGTTGTGGGTTCACAGCAACCGCTTCCAAAACTGAATTCCACACCTGGAATCAACTCCAGGCCTTTTACCTGCTTAATTGATGATGAAATAACGAAGGAATAGCCCACATCTGTCCATGAAACAGCTTTTGAGTCAATTGTCCAATTACTTTTGGTCCCTTGAAAAAGAGGGGGCTGCATATTAAAAAGATGTAATTCTTAAACCCTTCCTCCAATTTGGATGGGAATGCCCTCAAATTAAAGCTGATAGACTGCACTTTAAGCCCATATTCATTATTTAACGGTAACTTGAATTTATTTTGGTACACAGCCGAAATAACAAAACTTGTATCAGTGTCCAATTATTTTCGGACCTAACTGTAAGTTACTGGGTACTCTAGTAAAATTCTCTCTCTCTCTCTAACATAACGGAGATGTCTGAAAAATAGGTTAATGATAATCATTTCAATATATCAAAAGCTAACCCAAACCTTTTTTGACAACATCACCTTAGTAAGTGCTGCAGATTTTTCTTTTTTCTATATTGTTTTGGACTGGTTTGGGATCCCAGTCTTTCTGCTGACACCCCATATTAGCCCTCATATACCAGTTTTTGCTTTTGGAGTGCACCAGGTCTCATTTTATTTTTGTGTGTATATATATATAAATAAATAAATAAAATGAGACCTGGTGCACTCCAAAAGCAAAAACTGGTATATGAGGGCTAATATGGGGTGTATATATATATATTCCACGCATGAATAGTGTTATATGTATTTTTCAACTTCAGATCCATTTGCAGGTCTAAATTAAAAGCAGTCACAAGAAGACAATCCAAGTCTTGCAAGCTATAACATGCCTCCGTTTCATGCTTCCCCAGCAAAGAAGAGCAAGTTATTCCAAGCACGGGCTCTGCTTTCACAAATAATTTCTATGGAAAACAGAAGTCAGAAGCGTAATACAGGACCAAGGTGACCTCATTACTGAAATTTGTTCTAGCTGTCATTAGGTATATCACACTGTGCCATTCAAAAAGGGGGAAGAAAAAAAACAGATTCTAACACCAAGTACCAGTCATTAGAGATGAAAAATACTGTTACACCATAAGAATCCCGTTGTGGAAAACGGATATGTATAGTGTAGAGTGTTTGGTCTTCAACCATCTACTGAACTGTCACCATTGCCTTCATGGCTCAATTTTTTTGACTCATTAATTTTGTTTTTACAAGTGGAATGCCAGTTACTTGAAACACTGATGTTTATTTAGTTATTTATTATACTCAGCGTGCCTTTATTCATGTACTTTGCACAATCAACCAGGTGCTATTTCCTCTAATCAAAATACATTGTTATTCAGATGATGTATGTTTATTATATCAGATCATGTGTACGGTCAGCTATATTTACTGTATTTTTTACGGTCTGTTTTTCGCAGTATTTGACTTCTAAGTGAAAGCACGGGAGCTGCTCGAAAATGAAATGCATATGGATTTTTTTGGGTGGGTTTATTTTAATATGGCGCTCCATGCTGCTCTCTTCTTTTAATCGTATACAGTATACTTTGGTGTCACTGACTCCGTTGCTGGGTTTCTGTGTAAATGAAGGTGAATAAACCTCAAAAGAGTTATTAATTAAATAGCATAAAGAAGATAAACATGAAATACAGAATACATTTTTTAGCAGAAAATGTATCAGTACAGTATATTACTCATGATTAAGTAAGAACTCGTAAAGCTGGTAAAATATGGTTTGTTGATGACAAATATTTTTCTGAAAATAAGGTAACATTTATTTTCACCTTTTAAAATTATTTAAGACATGGGCTTTGTTGTAGCATTTTGTACATTTTGTACATTTTGATTTCAATGTTTTAAATTCCTATTTTTAGTGCACGTCTAATTTTTATCCATTGACATTTTAAATCCGTTCTTAGCAAGAGAACCAATCTGCCAATGTCTGAAGTTATAACAATATTTTGAACTTCATAACATCAGCACGGCGCCACTAATGCAATTCCAAAAACACAATTACACTGCAGGGACAGATTCAGATTCAGCCAATGAATTAGCATTTTACACTATGGCAGCAATCTGTGCTGCATTTTAGTGCTATTTGAGCTAAAATTGATGGGCAGTTTTTGAAAAATGTGTGGTACCTGTCTCTGTTAATCAAGTTACATAAATCTTTGTATTTGCCTCTGCACAAGGCAAAACATTTCTCAATAGAATGCTAATGGGTTCTGCCACTCTACACCTGGAACAAGAATGATTCACTAATCATTATGTAGACTATTCAACAAAAATAAAATCCATCTAACTTCCATTCAAATGTTGTACTGTAGGTGTAAGACGAAAACATTAAAATAGGCATTTCTAATATGGGTCTTGTATGCCATGAGAGAAAGCTATGAATTGCTCTGTAATTTGCCAGTTTCAGTAACAGGAAAGGTAAAAGGCGAACTCCATTATAATGCATCCCAGAAAAACTTTTTTTGTTAAGATAGCATTTAGATGAGCTTCTTTTACTTTTCAAGGTGATCCTTACTGTAATAAAAATGGCAGGGAATACTAAGTATGTTAATCAATCTGGTACTTCAGGGGTAAATGTTGATTATAAATTATGTTTATGATAGGTGTCTGTGCCAATGTGTCTGTGCCAATGTCTGTGCCAATCAACAGAGATGGCTTAATTTGGGTGCGGGGGGTGTGGGGAGGGGGGCTATCACTGATGGCCCACTAAAAGGGAAATGTGAGTAGTTTAGAAGGCTGGGGACGAGAGCCAGATCCTGAGCTATCAGCCTCAAAGAAAATTGTAACATTCTTGAATTATCACTAGTGCATCACAGAGAGAGGCGACAAACAGTTCACCACTTAGTTGGAGGAATGTATTAAAAATGAGGATATCATGGGATGACACCTATTCTGAATAATAACAGGTACATATTTGGTATCGTTGCAATAATACAAATCAAATTATACCACACACTGCATGGGTAAGAGGCGCAAAAGACAGATAACTGTTTCTCTTGCAAAATAGACTTAAGGCTGTCACATTTTAAATGCAGGCCTGCATGGGAAGTACACAGACAAAACAGTGAAGATGGCATCTGTCTAAGTATTAGAGAAATTAAAATATGAGGTCTTTCATATATTTAGGCAGACTTTATACTGTACGTCAAGTAAGGTTATTGTTTTTCTTCTAAGTTGTAAAACTGCCAACCAGTACTGTAGTTTATTTATGACAGGCTGGACTTATGTTATTTCAATGGGGGAGAAATAGTAGAAAAGTCTCACAAAGGTAATATGAAAATCAGAATTGAACAGAGTTGTGTTTTAGGATCACATGGATTCTCATCTACTTCAGTGACCTCTCTGGGACAGGAAATATGACATTTTATTTTAAGACACTCTTCTGCATTTATTGTAACTGTATGTTCTTGTATTAATCTTTTTCTGTAACCTAAGCACTAATATACATATAACCCTGATGAAGTCACGTTCAGTGACGAAACGCGTAGGGACGGCACGCTGCGACGCATGACGTTACCCCTTCACCACGAGAGGTCTGTGTATCGAGACACAGTCTCAACTTAAAGGACATTGTGGTAAAAGGGATCATCTGTGTAGTGGCAGTTTGCTACTATTGTATCTTCTGCATCTCTCTTTGGAAGAGTTTGTGAAGGACTTCTATACAAGAGACTTTTGTTTCTATTTCCATCTGGCTGAAGTCCAAAAGAGGGTTCCTGGCAGAGGCATCAGCTGCAGATGAGTATCATCTCCCAGGAGATTGAATTTCTCTAAATGTGCTGTGTGATAATGGTGAAAGACGGGGTTGCAGACCTGTCTAAGACACCACCCACTGCCACAAACCTCCGTGGAAGACTCCACATGGTAGTTTGCTGATATGGTCTTTATTATGCTCCGTTAGTTCTCCTCTTACTTGACCCCACACACTTTCGTGTTCCGTCGCTCACCGCGTTCCTTAGGGCTTGCCTCTTAGTTGGGTTATGCCTCCAAGTCAGCTGGTTTCTCCCGTCACTTCACCACAGTAGGTAAGCAGGTCCTCGGAGCCTCCGATCTCTCACTGATGGCGACTCTGACTGCTCCGGGCTGCTTCCTCAACAATGCGCAAAGACAGGTGCGCAGATGCTCAGTGTGTAATGAGTTACACTCCCAACTCCACACAGGACTCTCCATTCAATCGGATCAGCTGCCCTGCTTTGCAGGCATAGGCTTTCATTGGATCCAAAATAATTAAGCACACGCCAGCTAGTAAATTCTCAAAAAGCTGTAGTATTGCATATGGACATACAATACGGGACACATAGAAAGTAGGTGACAATATATTAACCCTATGCGTTTCGTCTCTAAACGAGACTTCATCAGGGATATACATTTATTAAATAAACCTTCCAGTATATATACCTGAGTCTATGCCACTATTGGTTAATTGAAACCCCCCCCTTCATTTTTGGTATGAGGGTTTCAACCAATAGAAAAGTCTATGGCATAGACTAATCAAGAAAAACATCTGATGTTATCCATATACTTAAACAGATATATGATGCATTTAAAACACTTTAATAATACAATAATAGTAAAATATACAAAAATACAAAAATCGAAGCACATTCTAAAAGTTAAGAAGAATTCATTATATATATATTATAATTCTGTTTATCTTAAAATAATAAAAGATAATTTTTGGCATAGAAAAAGTAAGGAATACAAATTAGAAGGAACATAATCAAACAGAGAAAGGCAATACAGATATGTAGTGAAACATCCGTCAGGGTGGGACTTATACTATTTTACAAGAAAGGCCCCCAAATCGATATCTACATTATGTTCAAATGGAACTAAAGTTTTTAATTTATGGATCCATTTGGTTTCCAATTTGGAAATTTGATTGACCAAATCTCCACCCGTCCAATTATGTTTCGACATATCTATACCAATACACTCTTTAAAGTGTCTTGCTAGATTGTGTTGCATTAAACCCTTTTGAATATTTACAATATGTTCCGCAAATCTCAGTTTAAGGTTTCTAGTTGTCCTACCTATATATTGTTTGTTACAAGGACACGGTATAAGATATACAGAATTTACAGAGTTACAGTTGATAAACTTGTCTATAACAAATTCCTCATTTGTATAAGTTGAATTGAATTTCTTAATCTGTTTTGTTTCTTGTAAATTGAGTTTATACATTTTACAGGGTAAACATTTGAAGAATCCTTTGACATTCAGGAATGAATTTGACTTATTTTCCATATTTAATTTTAAACAACTTGGTGCAATGGATTTTTTGAGTGTATCTGATTTAGTAAATACCACTCTTGGTGTAGGTGGGAGAAATGGATGCAGAATAGGATCACGGAGAATGAGATGCCAATGTTTATTCAAAACTTGTCTTATTTTTGTTGATAAGGGGTTGGACTGGGTTATAAATGGTATATCCGCAGTATCATTATCGGATGTGAAAATCCTATTTTTACTTTTTTTCTCCCCTTTAAGTAAATTTTTGAATAGCCATCTTCTAAGATGTTATCACTATAGGATTTAGTTTTTAATTTTTCTAATAAGACAGAGGCCTGCTGTTCAAAGGTTATTTTTTCTGAACGGTATGTTGTCCAACCACTTTTTGTAATGGTTACTTTCTGCTTATAAATAGTTCAAACAGTTAACAGGTTTATAATGAGTTTTGGTACAAATGGGACCATCTTTTATATAGATTAATAAGTCCAGGAACTCAAGTTCAAGTTTACTAATTTTGCTTGTGAATTTTAAATTATATGAATTGTGATTAATATACTGTATTCTAAAAGTGATTTCAAGGTGTTGTGCTCTGTAACAGGGGACTTATCCCTGTTCAGAAAACTTGCCTCTAATCCAGCAGTGTCCTGGTTAATTGACCAGCAACTGGCTGATGGGAGGTTTGTTAGAGAAAAGGCTCCCCCTGAGACAGGAAGGAGATTCTTCCTGAGCTCACATGTGAGCTGAACCAGGAAACAGACAGAGCAAAAGTTCCTGAGTCTCACAGGCGAGACTGACCGAGGGAACACAGAGATGTCTGGAGCTTGCAAGATGCAACCCAGCTGACAGATGGGACTTCTAAACCTGGATGCTGATATATCCGGAAAAAAGGCAGCAACCCAGCAAACAGATAAGACTTTCTTTTCCAATGACTGTTAGCTATATCTGTATATATCTATATGACTTCGGCTGTTGAATAGCTTGGGTAGCCACCCAGTAAATAGGGCTGGAATATAAGTATACATATACGCCAAAGTGGAGCAGGTTTTGTTTGGCTCACTATTTTTCATATGTTTTGCTGTGTTTAAAGTGACAGGCATAATAAAGCCTTATTTTAATTTCACCTTAAAACAGTCTCCATTGAGTACCTCTGCACATGTCCTCTTACATGCTCCCCACGCCAAATAATAATGATGTAATCTATGTACCGTTTGTAGAGCACCAGATTTGCGCCAAACTCATTGTTTGCCCAGATGTTCTCCTCCTCCCATAGGCTCATCAATAAATTTGCATAACTGGGCGCAAATCTGGTGCCCATTGCGGTACCAGTGATTTGTAAATAGATATCTTCGTGAAACCAAAAATTGTTGTGTGTGAGAGTGAAATGAATACTCTTAATTATAAAATATATAAGTGCAGGTGAATGTGTATGTCCTAATTCCAAAAAGTGTCGTGCTGCATTACACCCTTGATCATGATTAATAACAGTGAATAAAGATGTGACATCACAAGTGACTAATATGTGACTATCCGACCAAGTGATATTATCTAATAAATTAAGTATATGTGTAGTGTCTCTAAAATGTGATTTAAGATCTTGAACTGGTTTCTGGAGAAAGTAATCTATATATGCAGAAAGGTTGGAAGTTATATATATATATTTCCGTCACAGATGGTATTTTGTGACAGACTCAGGGGAGATATTTTGCAGACCTTTGCGGAAGGCAAAAAGTGGACCAGCTAGAGAGCGATGTATTAAACCTTGTCCCATATGCAGGTCATGTGCTCACAGGTGTGCCATACGTGACACGTACCCTTTTTTTTAATGGTGTCACATGATCGATATCTGTAATGCATTTGTAAGTTTTCTTTCATTGTATGATTTAGGTGTCATCTTTACTCTTATAAAGTCAGTTTTAATGCCTGCTTATTAACTGAAAATCATTCAATTTACAAGAGGAAATTAAATTGATATTTTTAAGACTGCATTGATTGCCTATGGTTTTTTTTCAAACACTATTTTAAAGGGATTGCAACTGTAAGACAAATGTATTTTAACCATAGGAAAAGCTAGTGCAAAAATGGTTCCAATTAAAAAACTCATTGCTAGTCCTAACTATGTCTGCTGTTAACACAACATTCTTGCACCTCTAAAGAATGTTTTACCCCCCTTTGAAATCTAGCGCTATCGACAATCTAGCCAAGAGAAGCAGTTGTGAATTTAGCCTGTACACTGAGTTCGGGAAACACAAAACACAGTTCATGAATCCCATAAACTCATTCAACTTTTAATCATGTTTAATAATGTATTATTTAGTCTACTCCAGAATTGGTGGATTAGTATTCTCAGCCTTGGCACTGGAGGGAAATCCAGTGCATCAAAGAGAGAAATGCCTTGCAGACTTCACCAGAAAAAAAACAAAATCGAATTCCTTGTGATCATGGTTTATTTTTGAAAGCTAGAGCTGTAAGTCGCCTTATTCTTCACCGAGAGAAGTAGATCTTTCTCAACACACTGTAATACATTCAATGGGAGTTCTTTATAGATGTACTTTGTGCAAGAGCTTCTGAGAGTCTCTTTTACAGATGTGCCGCCTGCAATCTAATTCCTTTACATTGACAAACTACCAACTACCTGCGCATGTGACATACGTATCCTGCATATACTATACTGTAAGAATACATTCTAGTCAATTATTTCCAGGACAGAATATTATGTCATGATTATCAACTACCCTTTATTCTCCTTTCTTAGGTCCCTATTTAATATGGTAAGAAGCTGGATAACTTGGAGTTGCATTCCATTGCAACTTCTCAACATACTGAATAGGGGTCTGGGGATCCTATCTATTAAACGGTGAGAACAACCCTTTGAAGCGATGAAGAAAAAAAAAGCAGATTCCGGAAAGACTTCTCATGAGTCTAAACTGTTTGATCACTTTTTTTTTTTTTAGGTAGTTACATCGTTTTGGCTTTTTTACACCCGTGTGATATGCAAATCAAGGAAAATGAAGTATTCACATCCAATTCAATAAACTACAAATACAACACAATATATCATTATCACCTACTTCTTCAGGCAGGCGTCATAAACAGTTTGCCTATTATTTTAATGGGAAAAGATGATAATATTTAAGAAAAACGTCAGGAGGAGATAAAGTGCATTCTCAAATGGAACAAATGTTTGTGATATGTTAAAGCAATTAACGCTAAGTGACTGATGGTTTTCGAAATGTGAAAAAATGACTTTTATTTTCCTATACAGTACACTGCTGCTCCCGGGTTAATCTAAAAAGTGATTATTCAAACACTTACATTAATCTATTTTGCTGTAGTTTTTATGCATCAATCCCCTAGTTTTTGTCTTGTAAACATATTGTTATTGCAGTAGTTCAAACTCTTTAATATTTACTTAGTTCAAACTCTATCTCAACTGGATTGTAAGCCCAATTAGATTGCAAGCTCCTCGGAGCAGGGACTCCTTTTCCTTAATGTTACTTCTATGTCTGAAGCACTTATTCTCATGACCATTTATTTGTATTATTTGTTATTTATATGATTGTCACGTGTATTACTGCTGTGAAGCGCTATGTACATTAATGGCGCTATATAAATAAAGACATACAATACAATACAACTGTCTGCCCAGAGTTGTGCAGTATATCAGCTCTCCCTCCCCCCTCTTCAATGAATGTTAGTACTCAATAAAGATGTACGAATGTCTTGAAAAGAGCTTTGCAAAATTCTTACATTTTCTGTAAGTTTCACTTTTGTTTTATGAGGTTTTTTTTGCAAAAGTTCACATTGCACAAAACTTCGGGGCGAAATTCCCTCCAAAAAGTTAACAAAAATGTCAGTATATAAAACGCCAAGTGAACTTGTATATTGACTTTTAATGCTTAGAACAAAAATTTCAGCAAAGCTTTCTGATTTATGTGAATATTTTTCCGTTAAAATGGGGCACATTTTGACTGATTTTAGTCATTTGGTGAACATTTTGCACATCTCTACTAAAATTATAAACAAAAAATTTAGGGTAGCGCTCTCATACAAACAGTTAATAGATGTGCACTGTGTTCCAACAAATAACTATATAATGTATGTATGTATGTATGTATGTATGTATGTGTAGCCAGGTCCCCCTCGCGTGTAGTCAGGTTCCCCCCCCTCGCGCACTCACCCCCTCCTTCCCAGTTGCGAGCGCGCGTGTGGATCGGGCTGGAGCGGAAGTATAGTGATCCCTGGTAGCTAGGGACGCGAGCGGCGAGCAGGCCGGTTGCCGGGGACGCGATCGGGCCGTCGCTAAGGCCGCGATCGCGTTGCCACCGGCCCGGCGGCTCGGGAAGCAGGGCGCCGCATACACAGGGCTGTTGCGCATGCGCAATGGCAGTGCACAGCGCGGGAGGCTCAGACAGCTCGCGCATGCGCGAGAATAGACTGCCAGCCCCCAGGGTGCTTTGGGGCAGAGACACCTGACGCCAGGGAGCCAATCAGAAGGCCGGATTCCCCTGCTCCCAGTTAGATACATTTCCCGGGGTTTTGCAGCTACGCAGGCACTCAGGATCCGGACCAGCTAGGGGTAAGAGGTGGATGCAGGGGTCAGTGACCCTCTGCATAGGCCAGCAGCCCCCAAGGTCCCAGTTAGGTCCTGAGTCATCTAATAGCTTGTGGAGCTTAGGGACAGGCCCTAGATAGGGACACTGCCCCCTTATTTGGTCAAGTAGTCAGGGACACAGAGCGGAAGCCGTGCGGCCCTGCGAGGTGGGTTCTGGGCTCAGAACACCACCCAAGACCCTAAGACTAGGAGAGACATTGTTCGCGCTGGACTTTCAACCCACGCGGTGTGGAGGACAACGTCGGATCGTGCGGATTGATATCGCGGTACCCGTGGCTGGAGCCCGGGCAGGTAACCTGCAACTCACGTGCACCAACCAGGCCTATCACCAAACATAGTGGCTGCGCAGTCACACACACATATGCACAGTGGTATTTGACTCTGGGAGTACGAGACATTTGGGTGGGGGTTACTGGACACAGGGTGGGGTCACATTGTGGGTGGTAGCGTCCGCCGTGACGCCTAGAGGTGGTAGCGTCCACCGTGACGCATAGAGGTGGTAGCGTCCGCCGTGACGCCTAGAGGTGATAGCGTCCGCCGTGACGCCTAGAGGTGGTAGCGTCCGACGTGACGCCTAGTGTGGTTAGTGTCCGCCGTGACACCCAGTGTGGTTAGCGCCCGCCGTGGCGCATGATGATGTTATGATGTTATTGAGTGATATATGTGTTTCCATGCAGTAAAGCCAGTCCTGTTTTATATTCGCTCGTGTTGTGTGGTTGTTTCCTGTGAGGGCCTCCTCCCACTCCGTTGGGATCCCTCCCAGGTGGAGGCGTTGCACCTAGAGATGTATGATATGTATGTACCCCAGGTTCCCCAAGCGGAGGCTTAGGCTCCTGAGAGCCACACAGGTTGCACAGCAGGTAGTAGCGGCGGTATTCATAGGGAATACCCGTTACATTTGGAGGCGCTGCTGAGATAGTCCTGGGGTGCCCCACTTTGTAGTACCGTTACCCTGTCAGTCAGCATGTCTGCGCTCACGCCCAAACAAGTGGCCGACTGGGCCGAAAAGCTAGGAGAGCTTCTGCGACACGTGGTCGCCGTAGACGGAGTGCCTGCTGATGTCTCCATGTTTACTGTCTGCAGCGCAGTAAGGACATTACCTGGTCTGGCGGACGCCCGCCTCATCAGCAAGCACTATGACATTGACCGGCAAGAGAATACCCTATTGCTAGCCACTGAACAAGCTATACTTCCTGATAGAGGCCCACGAGTAGTGTATCTACCAGAGACTTTGCCGCACGGATGCCCTCTAATTTACCCGGGAACTGTTTCCAGTCACGTCACTTCCCTCCCCAGACATGAGGATTGGGACGACAGAGATATGGCCGCCAGTACACCCATCCGATCAGATATATCCCTACCCAGAGTGACCTTCTCTTCAGATGCTAGGCAAGGGGCCACCAGTTGGGCCGGCAGTCCGGCCACATCACCGGTTACTAACCGGTCCGTGAACAGTTCTACCCCAACCCCTAACAGGCAGCGAGCAGCGATAGCCAGTGGCTCCAACAATGACGGCTCCCTGTTAGGAGTGACATTCCCACAGCTAGTGGAAGCGATAACTACGTCCGCTCAAGCCCAAAATTATAGGAAATTGAAGGCGTTCTCAGGGACGGTCCCTGTCCCCACAGGCGAAGAGAGTATCGATTCTTGGAAGGAGCACACCCTCAAGGTGATCGACGAATGGCCCTGCTCTGAAACGGTCAGACGGCAGAGAATCCTGGAAAGTCTACGACCCCCAGCGGCCACCATGGTCAGTGCACAGCGTGACCAAGACCCTGATCTCTCTGCTCACCAGATGGTAGACTTGTTAGTCCAGATCTATGGCAAGGAGGAAGAGGAGAGCGAGCTGTGGTTCAAGTATTACGCTCTCAGACAGAAGGAGAAGGAAGACCTGTCCGACTTCCTACAACGCATCCAGCTGGTCCTGTGGAAATTGCGAACTTGCGGCCTCATCCTATCTTCAGAGATGGACGAATATCGGCGCAAGCAGTTCCTCCGAGGGGCCATCCCCACGCATCACATTGTGATTATGATCAGGTGCTCACTAAAGGAGGGACCTCCCCCTACCTTCATGGACATTCTGGGAATCGTAAAAGGGCATGAGGCCTATACCAAGCTGCATGCAGGCACCAAAGCCAAAGATCCTCCGGCCAGTGCCACCCCGGGAGCGTCCGCTCGTCGGCCCAAGACCCCTGTCAAAGAGGAAGATGCGCCACCCAAGTCGCCCTCAACGAAAGGGCGGGCTTCGGGGAGATCCTCCCCCACCTACCCAAGACGACTGGACCTCAAAGACGTCGTCTGCTATACCTGTGGACAGAAAGGCCATTTCTCTAGAGAGTGCCCTAATGGAGACACCCAAGAAAAGGAAACGCTCCGTAAAGGAAGCTCGGCCAGGACTATGATCTGTCAGAGGCAGACCTCAGAAGCCAAAACCGCCGAGGCTACCCCCACGCCTCCCGAAGCCGCTCCTGACCTGAGCCCCGGCGAAGGAACTCCAGGGGGAGATGGCTACTGTCAGGTGGGCCCTTCGGCCATCGTACGTGTGGTAGTAGAGGGAGTCTATGCTGCTGCCCTATTGGACACCGGGTCTCAAGTGACCATAATATACCGGCACTTCTACGACCAGCACCTGAAGCATTGTCCCCTGCGGTCGGCGGAACATATGAAAGTGAGGGGGTTGAGCAACGAAGATTACCCCATCGATGGGATTGTGAGCGTTCAACTGGAGATACTTCAATTGAATACCGGCAAGAAACATCCCATGAGTGTGGAGGCAATGGTGTGCCCAAAACCTCAAGGACAGTGTCAGTATCCGGTCATCCTGGGGACAAATACGGATATAGTACGAGCTGTCATCAGAGCCTACTTGAAAGAGACTAATGAATTGCCAATGGCCGATACCCGCCTAGATCCTGTACTGAGAGAGGAATGCAACCGAGTATATGCCCTAGAGCGTCACGGGGACCTCTACAATCGTCAACGCGGACTGACGACCATTTCACCAGGGGGAGTGAAACGCATGGCCGTCTGGTGCTGTTATCCGGATCGGGAGGAGACCGATCATCTGTTCTCACTGGAGAGTGATCCTGAGGAAGAGATCCAGAGAGGGTATCGGGTAATACCTGAAGTAAAAGAGTGGACGACCCGAGTTCCTCTCCGAACCCATGTGTATATCCAAAACATCTCCCCATTTCCAATGGACATCGATGTAGGAGAAAGTCTGGGCAGTATATATCCCGTCAGCCCGGTGGAAACCGCGCCCCAGGTGAACGCTGCTGCAGTAGGTGAGCGGTTAGTCGACCTGGACTTCAACTTCGGGGATTCGACCCTGCCGACCGAGTGGAAGGATCGACTGACAGCCAAGCTGAAGGAAAGAAAAACAGTATTTTCTACCAGCGAGAAGGATGTGGGCCGCAGTCGCAGCGCCCAACACACTATTAGGCTGAATGACGCCACTCCGTTCCGTGAACGCTCTCGTCGTATCGCCCCCAGGGATGTGGACGATGTAAGGGATGTCCTGGAGGAGATGAAGACCGCTGGAATACTGACGGAGTCGCGGAGTCCTTATGCATCACCCATAGTGGTAGTAAGGAAGAAGAATGGATCTGTAAGATTGTGCGTCGATTATCGAACCCTAAATAATCGTACGGTACCTGACCAATACAATCTCCCTCGTATTGAAGAGATCCTGAACGCTCTGAACGGGAGCCAATGGTTTAGTGTGCTCGATTTGCGATCTGGGTACTACCAGGTACCCATGAGTGAAGAGGATCAGGAAAAGACTGCCTTCGTCTGTCCCCTGGGCTTCTACCAGTTCACGCGTATGCCCCAAGGTATATGCGGAGCCCCTGCTACCTTCCAGCGGTTGATGGAAAAAACAATAGGGGACATGAATCCTCGGGAGTGCCTAGGTTTACCTGGACGATATCATTGTCTTTGGGAAGACCTTAGAAGAACACGAGGAGAGGCTACTGAAGGTGATAGATCGTCTTGGCCAAGAAGGATTGAAGCTATCACTCGACAAGTGTAGGTTTTGCCACACCTCAGTGACCTACGTGGGACACATCGTGTCTGCCCAGGGGATTGCTACTGATCCAGCCAAAGTAGAAGCGGTGGTGAACTGGCCGCGTCCCGATAATGTCGCGGAACTGCGATCCTTCCTCGGGTTCTGTGGGTATTACCGTCGGTTCGTAGAAGGGTACTCTAGTCGAGCTAAACCCCTGAACAATTGAAGATATACCCTGAAGAAAGGCCACGTCGGCCCGTCAACCGTTTGGTGATAAGTGGACGCCTGAGTGTGAACGGGCCTTCCTGAATTTGAAGAAAAGCCTGACTGAAGCACCAGTGCTTGCATATGCTGACCCAGAACAACCATATGTCCTGCATGTGGATGCCAGTCTCAATGGACTGGGCGCTGTCCTTCATCAGAAACACCCCGAGGGTCTTCGGCCGGTAGCCTACATCAGCCGCAGTCTGACACCCAGTGAGCAGAAATATCCGGTGCACAAGTTAGAGTTCCTGGCTCTCAAATGGGCGATCACGGAGAAACTTCATGATTACCTCTATGGTGTTACGTTTGAGGTAAGGACCGATAACAATCCCCTCACGTACATCAATACTTCCGCCAAATTGGATGCCGCCGGACACCGATGGTTGGCGACACTATGTAATTACCGATTCTCCCTGAAGTACAAGCCGGGGCCTCTGAACATTGGGGCCGATGCGCTATCACGACGACCAGGATTGAGTGCCACCCCTGATGATGATGAATGGGAAGAGATCCCTGGACCTGGGATGCGTGCAATGTGTAGTATAGCGGCCGTCATCAATGATCAGGTCGCATTCTCTGAACTAAGAGTTGCCGATTCGTTAGGGTGCCAGTCGCAAGCGATCCCTGCAGCCTACTGCGGCCCCGCAGGGATGAACATAACCCAGGACAAAGTCATAAGATGGAAAGACTTGGTAGACTATCAATTAAGACAGGGGGGCGCAAACTTTTTTCCCTGCGCCCCCCTGCCGGCTGTCCCCTCACTCCCGCGCCCCCCCCAACCCCAACTTACCTTCGCACCGGCGTAATGACGTCACGTTGCCATAGCAACGTGACGTCACATGACCTCGCAGCGTCATTTTGACGCCGCGTTGCCATGGCGACGCCGGGAGGAAGCCGCCGGAGCCACGGGTAAGTATGGTTTACAGAGGCCCTGCAGCTCCCCGGCACTTAATTTAAGTGCCTTCGGGAAGCGCGCGGGGCCTCTGTAAAACCCGCGCCCCCCGTCGGCAGTCTCGCGCCCCCCCTGGGGGTCGCGCCCCACAGATTGCGCACCGCTGAATTAAGAGATCCAGTGATCAGCATAATTCGACAAGTCGTTCAGCGGAAGAACCCTGCTCTATTGAAGAGTGCTCCCCGAGATCTGGTCGCGTTACTCATGCGTGAGGTGGACAAGTTCGAGATAGATAATTGTTTGCTCTATAGGGTAGTTCCATATCATAACCACCCTGATAGGCGACAACTAGTTCTACCCCAAAACTTGAGATATATGGTGTTGAAGTCTCTACACGATGACCACGGGCATCTCGGGGTAGAGAAGACTTTTGGGCTAGTCCGAGACCGGTTTTTCTGGCCCAAGATGCGGGAAGCGGTGGAACAACACTGCCGCCGTTGTTCCCGGTGCGTTCAACGCAAGACGTTGCCTACCCGAGCAGCTCCCATGGCCCATCTAAAGAGTTCTGGCCCAATGGACCTGGTGTGTATGGACTTCCTGTGTATCGAACCTGATAGTCGAGGAATCGGTAATGTGCTGGTCATCACGGACCATTACACCCGCTATGCACAGGCCTTCCCCACAAAAGACCAGAAGGCTATCACGGTCGCGAAAGTTCTATGGGAAAAGTTCTTCGTTCATTACGGTCTTCCAAACCGACTTCATTCCGATCAAGGGCGAGATTTTGAGAGTACTCTGATCCGAGAATTACTTAAAATGCTGAACATCGCCAAATCCCGGACGACGCCGTACCACCCTGAAGGAGATGCTTTACCTGAACGATTCAACAGGACCCTGTTGGACATGCTTGGAACCCTGAAGGGAATGCAGAAAACAGAATGGAGTCGTCATGTGGAGACTTTGGTACACACGTATAACTGTACTCGCCATGAGTCCACGGGGTTCTCCCCGTACTTCCTCATGTTTGGGCGGGAGGCCAGACTTCCAGTAGATGTGCGTCTCCGAGTATCAACGGATGGGATATTCAATAACACTCATTTTAAGTACGTGCAAAGGCTAAAAGACAGTCTGCAAAAAGCGTACCAACAGGCTGAGAAGTCTACAGCCAAACTGAATGCTGGTAACAAGAGACGTTATGACAATAAAGTCAAGTATCGAGAGTTACGTCCTGGGGATGCAGTGTTACTTCGTAATTTTGGAATCCCCGGAAAACATAAATTGGCGGACCGGTGGAGAGATGGCGTATATGAGGTGGAGTCACAGATGCCTGGCCTCCCGGTTTATCGCATCAGAGACACCGATGGTCGGGTAAAGGTTTGGCATCGTAATCACCTTCTCCCCATCCCCCAAGTGGGAGATGAAGAAGAGGAACTACAGGCCACACCGCTCAACGGTGAGTTCGATCTATCAGAAGTGGGTCAAGAGACTGTAACTAACGAGACTCACTCTGAAACTCCGGAAGACCCTATGGAGGGACCCTCTCAAAGGGACCACCCCGCCGAAGGGGCATCTCCCGAAGGAGCTACGGGTAAAGGGCCCCGTAGGCCAATGCCTACTAAGGTGGCACCAACAGGCCAGCCTTTGGATCCACAGAGCCCGTGTTTTGTACCCTCAGAGACATTTCTCCCCTCAAGGGAAGAGGCTAGGCCTCAGGACTATGCTTATTACTCCCCCGAGGGAGTTGCCGAAGAACAACTCCGACGGAGTCAACGAGTTAGGTACCCGCCAACTAGGGTTACTTACGATCAAATGGGGGCACCCCATTATGAGGCTCAGCAGTGTTCTCGTAGTAAGATACAGTCTGTGATTGTGATGCTCAACGAATTATGCAATCTCGTTTAGAGTTACCTGTGCTAAGTTATATGTTTACTGCATTTTTATTATATAATTTTTGTACATTGGTGGGAAGTTATGTGGTCCAAGCGAGGACGTTGGAATTTTCACCAGGGGGAGGATGTAGCCATGTCCCCCTCGCGTGTAGTCAGGTTCCCCCCCCTCGCGCACTCACCCCCTCCTTCCCAGTTGTGAGCGCGCGTGTGGATCGGGCTGGAGCGGAAGTATAGTGATCCCTGGTAGCTAGGGACGCGAGCGGCGAGCAGGCCGGTTGCCGGGGACGCGATCGGGCCGTCGCTAAGGCCGCGATCGCGTTGCCACCGGCCCGGCGGCTCGGGAAGCAGGGCGCCGCATACACAGGGCTGTTGCGCATGCGCAATGGCAGTGCACAGCGCGGGAGGCTCAGACAGCTCGCGCATGCGCGAGAATAGACTGCCAGCCCCCAGGGTGCTTTGGGGCAGAGACACCTGACGCCAGGGAGCCAATCAGAAGGCCGGATTCCCCTGCTCCCAGTTAGATACATTTCCCGGGGTTTTGCAGCTACGCAGGCACTCAGGATCCGGACCAGCTAGGGGTAAGAGGTGGATGCAGGGGTCAGTGACCCTCTGCATAGGCCAGCAGCCCCCAAGGTCCCAGTTAGGTCCTGAGTCATCTAATAGCTTGTGGAGCTTAGGGACAGGCCCTAGATAGGGACACTGCCCCCTTATTTGGTCAAGTAGTCAGGGACACAGAGCGGAAGCCGTGCGGCCCTGCGAGGTGGGTTCTGGGCTCAGAACACCACCCAAGACCCTAAGACTAGGAGAGACATTGTTCGCGCTGGACTTTCAACCCACGCGGTGTGGAGGACAACGTCGGATCGTGCGGATTGATATCGCGGTACCCGTGGCTGGAGCCCGGGCAGGTAACCTGCAACTCACGTGCACCAACCAGGCCTATCACCAAACATAGTGGCTGCGCAGTCACACACACATATGCACAGTGGTATTTGACTCTGGGAGTACGAGACATTTGGGTGGGGGTTACTGGACACAGGGTGGGGTCACATTGTGGGTGGTAGCGTCCGCCGTGACGCCTAGAGGTGGTAGCGTCCGCCGTGACGCCTAGAGGTGGTAGCGTCCGCCGTGACGCCTAGAGGTGATAGCGTCCGCCGTGACGCCTAGAGGTGGTAGCGTCCGCCGTGACGCCTAGTGTGGTTAGTGTCCGCCGTGACACCCAGTGTGGTTAGCGCCCGCCGTGGCGCATGATGATGTTATGATGTTATTGAGTGATATATGTGTTTCCATGCAGTAAAGCCAGTTCTGTTTTATATTCGCTCGTGTTGTGTGGTTGTTTCCTGTGAGGGCCTCCTCCCACTCCGTTGGGATCCCTCCCAGGTGGAGGCGTTGCACCTAGAGATGTATGATATGTATGTACCCCAGGTTCCCCAAGCGGAGGCTTAGGCTCCTGAGAGCCACACAGGTTGCACAGCAGGTAGTAGCGGCGGTATTCATAGGGAATACCCGTTACATATGTATGTATGTATGTATGTATGTATGTATGTATGTATGTATCTATGTATCTATGTATCTATGTATCTATGTATCTATGTATCTATGTATCTATGTATCTATGTATAGTATGTACACACACACACATTATTTAAGTTATAGTGGGTGAAAAGGCGACAAAAACCTCCAATGTTACCATATACAGTAGCCAATAAAGAATATCACTTGTGAGCACATTCACGTCTTAGACATGTCAGCCTGCCTTTCACCATTATCACCTAGCATACAGTGCTCCCACTGCAGCAAGGGATTCTGGGAAATGACATGCAAATTGGCACACGTGTCACATTTTGCCTGAAATACATTTTGACATGGAACCCTTATAAGAAAATGCTCGCTGTTCACACAGCATGGGATTAGATGCAAAGCCACTCAAACCACTTACAGACAGCTGTTTCGACCTTTTGGGTCTCGTTAGTGTGAGGTTGGTTGTACTGGCTTTGTAATTTTCAAGCTGGGTAGGTTTACCATACACATTATTTAAATTATGGTGGGGGAAAAAAGTGACAAAAAATCTCCACCGTTAGCATATAGCCAATATATATAGATATTATATATTAGTGTGACAGATATTATATATTAAAGCACACACTACAGTATTTATACAGTGCAATCAACAGTGAAACAAAAGTGACTTAATGTGTTTTAATAAAATCAGAAATAGTGACTTGTGAATGGTCAAAATATTATATCATAATACCAGTGATGGTGTTTAAACAGTGAAAAAAAAACAACAAATAGATTAAAAAGAAAAGAAAAATGGTCCTCAACTCAACCTTCTGATGAAAAACTGTTTCAAAGTCTCCTTATATGGTAGTGTATTCGAAGGAAAAAAGGGAGCAGTGGACCACACCATACAGTATACAAGAGAAGAGAGAACAGAAAGGAAGCACCATAGGGTAATAACGTAGGACTTTTTGCAGAAAAAAAGATCAGAAGTATCCTCCAAAGGTTGTACTCACATACTGATAAGTTTAAATGCGTCCATCCCAATCAGTGGCAATGTTGTATGTCTGTATGGTAGATGTGGGCGATCTCAGGAGAAAGAGAGGATGGATTCTGCTCGATCCGTGCCGGGTTTTCACTACGATCCAGGTTTTCTGTCTCTCCTCCTCTTTCTACTCACTCTGGCCATTTTGGGTACTGGCAGTCTGCTTTATAAGGCTGCAGTTCCTGGTGGGAGTCGCTGAGCAAAGTTCTGTTTGCTGCAGCTCCGTTTGATCTTCTCTGTCAAACATTACCTTTTAGCCTATTTGGAATCCCTGTTGCTGACCCCGACCGTGACCCCGACCTCGCTGCCTTCTGCCTGCCCTGGCCTTTGCCTGTCGCCTGGACTCTGCACCACTGCCGCCAGCCCTGACCCTTGCCTGATTACCGACTACGAATACTCTTACAGAACTCTGTTCCCGGGCTCTGGTCGGTTATTCTGCATCCCTACCTCAGCCCTGCGGGTCCGCTTCCTGATTCGAGACGAGCACCGTCACATCACAGATTGTAAAACTCAAATTGGGTCTGCAATATGGCCGGAGTAGTGGGAGGACAGGAGATGTGCTCGTTATTACATTTCGTTTTTTCCTTAATTTTTATTTTGCAAAATTGTTATGGGGTACAAAAAAGAAAAGGGAACATTGAATAGGAAATAGCATTGAATAATGATATAAAATAGAAAATTGGGGGAGGAGGAGGGGAGGGAGTGGGGACGGATTATGCAGACTTAAATAAAAACGAACATATAATATCTTGCACGGGTCTATTGCGATTTATCAAACCATTCAAATATAACACCACAATTGTGGGGTCTAGCTGGCATGATATAAATCCTACAGCTTTATCTCTAATTTACATTGATAGGGTGGCTCTGTCAAATGTCCTCCCAGTGTTCCTAAATTATCATAAAATTGGCAGAGGAATTGGAGAGACAAGCTGTAAGTTTCTCAAGACTCATAATGAGCCACATCTTATTAATGATTGCAGGGAGTCTAATGGCCAGTCCTTTCCAACCTAGCTGCTGAGAGAATATGGTTAATCAGTTTCCTCTGTCTACTGTTGGTCCTCGGGGAGCTCCTATGTAGGAGAGCTTCCCATAGAGAGGGCACCAACATCGTACCCAGAGTGTCATTGAGAAGCTCAAACACTTCATTGCATAGCTTTAAATTAATTGACATTGCCACCAGACGTGGAAAAAGGTATCATTCTGACCACATCCCCAAAAAACATAAAGGGAAGGTCTGTTTATGGAACTTGTGGATTCGATCCGGGGTCAAGTATCATCTTATAGAGCTTATACAGTAGCTATTCTCTTTGACTATTGTATTGAGTGAGATCCTAGATAGGATTTAACATATCTTCGCCCATTCATGTATTTCCATCTGTTCACCAATATCCTCCTCCCATGAATTATATTTCACAGTCACTTTAAACGAACATAAAAAAAGATAAGACTTAAAATCTTTAAATTAATGATCAAATATGCAGCTGTACATTTGCTCATAGAAATTGCCACACTATAACCTAAAGCAGATAACAGGATCAAAAATAAGGCCTACAGAAGTTGAAGTCCACAAATGTTGCAAAATAAGTAGTCTTCGTGAGACACCACCAACCACCCTGTGTACCTTCCATTGTTAATCAGGCCATGGCAAGGTAGGACGTCTTGTATTCCACATACAGTAATAAGATTTGGGGGACTTTACCTATGAATACCAAAGGTTTTTCTCAAGTTCACGAAAGAAACAGAATTCGCAAAAATAATTGCTAAATCAGTAAAAGTCAATGTGCAGGATACTTACCAATTTATATTTTTCCATTAAAATGTTGATCGCATTGTTTCTTAAATCCAAATATTGGTAACTCTGTTGGTACTCATCAGGCTGCCATAAATACTCCATGTATGGGGCTACCTCACTGGATGGCAGAGAGGAATATTTTGTTGTAATGAGTTTATTATTAGTATATACAGTGGTGAGGAAACGTTTGTGAACCACTTAGGATTTTCACATATTTCAAAGATAAAATGTTATTAGATCTTAATCGAAGTCCTAATAATAAATACAGATAACCTGATTAAACAAATGACACAAAAACATGATACCTTTTCAACTTTTATTTACCCACAAATGATTAAACATTCAATATCCATGTGTGAAAAAGGATGTGAACCTTTAGATTCAGTACCTCTTGAGCAGCAATAACTTAAACTAAGGGTTTCCTGTAACTGCTGGTTTCCTGTAACTGCACATCGGTTTTGAGGAATTTGGGCCCATTCCTCCATACAGAACTACTTCAACTCAGCGACATTTGATGGCTTCCTTACATGAACAGCTCAGGTCCTGCCACAACATATCGATGGGGTTAAGGTCCAGACGTTGACTAGGCTATTCTAAAACGCAGAATTTCTTATTCTGCAGTAATTCTTTTGTAGATCAGCTATGTGTTTAGGAGCATTGTCTTGCTGCATGACACACTTTCGCTTCAGCTTACAGATGGATGGCATTACATTATACTCTAGAATCTTCTGAAACAATGCAAAATTCATGGTTGTGTCAATCATGGCAAGCCGACCAGGTCCTGAGACAGCAAAGCAGCCCAAAACCATCACACTACACGGTTGACGGTTGGGATGAGGTTCTTCTTTTCGAACGCAGTTTTGGTTTTTGCAAAACATAATATTTCTCATTGAGACCAAAAATGTCTACCTTTGACTCGTTTGTCAGAGAATATTGTTCGAGAAGTCTTGTGGATCATTTACAGTATGTGCTCTTTGGTAAACTTCAGGCGGCAGCAATGTCCTTTTTCGGGAGCAGTGGTTTCCTCCTAGCTATCGTTCCGTGAACACCATTCTTTTTCAGTCTTTTTCTAATAGTTGCATCATGAACACTCACATTAGCCAAAGCGACAGTAGCCTGCAGATCCTTGAATATTGCTCTGGGGTTCTTTGTGACTTCCTGGATGATTTGCTGCTTTGTCCTTTGAGAAACTTTGGTTGGATGCCCACTCCAGGGTAGATTGACTGTGGTCTTGAACTTTTTCCATTTGTCTGGAGCCCCAAATCCTTAGAAATGGTTTTGTAACCCTTTCCAGACCGATGAGTATCAATTAGAGAAAAAAGCAAAACAGCAGCTAAAACAGAACCCACGTGAAAGATGGCAAAAGTAACAAACTAATTGCCTTAGTAATACAAATATGTGCAAACTGGTCAATAAACCTTACAATATTGGGTGTAATGATTAGCGTCTGCAGCCGTCGTATGGGGTGGCTCAACAACCCTGGAGCTAGGAGAGTGAGACAAAAACACAGCGCACAACGCAAAATCGCGAAGTGTGAAATAAAATGTATATATATTAAAACATTAAAGGTTCTGCGTACATCAAATAAGAAATCAGTAAGCAACCATCGAGGCATATAGGGGTTACCACTCGCCGGGTCAGGAAGCTGTAGATGATATTGACACCAATAATCCTGCGGCGGTGGCGTACAACCTCCTAGGCACCGTTCAAAGAACTCCTCTAAAGTCCAACAGCACTCGTAGCGGGGATGTCAGAAGGGGCCGTCGGTAGGTTCCTCCAAGAGAAGTTCCGTGAGTACGCCTGATCCCTGCTCCAAACTCCGTGTACCGCACCTCCGATCACGTGACGGGGGCGCAGCAAGCGCCCGCTGATGACGTCGCGCGCGTGATGAGCCTCTCTCACAGGCTAGATTACAGTCCAATGGATAGTCCAGGAGCGTAACGGAGCAGTATGAACAGGCAGGGGCAAATCAAGGGGCTAACAATGCAACTGAGGCAAAGAGGCAAAGATTGGATAGATAACTGTTTACACAGTATATGGCATAAATCGATACTCGATACTCGATGAGTATCAATAATTGCTTTTCTGAAGTCCTCAGAGATTTCTTTTGATCGTGGCATGACGATGTTTCCACACACCTGTATGGTGAAGACCAAACTCACAAAGTTTCTTATCTTTATATAGGACATGGCCTACCAAACTCACCCCTGAAGATCTACCAAATTATTTAAACATTTAATTCTAATTATCCCCTTTAATTTTGCTGATAAAACCCGGGTTTCACTTACTTTTTTTTTTTTTTTTTTACATATCCTGACTCTTAATTACTATTTTTTTTGTCCAATTCATGCATCATTTTGTTTCAAAAGACATGCAATTGGTTAATATAAAGTCTATTGAATATTTAAGAAAAGACTGGTTCCGTAATTATCATTGCGGTTCACAAACGTTTTCTCGCCACTGTATATACTGTAGTAATGCTTAATTTAATTCATATATAAATATTATTAAAAGTTAAGTGTTGTAATAGGATTGAGTGCAATATAAGAGGAGATCTCCCTCTTTTTAACTGACAATGTTTAGCAGGGCTATCCAACTTCAGTCCTCAAGAGCCGTCAACAGGTTAGGTTTTAGGGTATCCCTACGTCAGCACAGATGGCTCAGTCAGTGGTCGAGCCACCTGAGCTGAAGCAGGGATTAATTGAGTTACCTGTGCTGAAGCAGAGATATCTTGAAAACCTGACCTGTTGGTAGCTCTTGAGGACTGAAGTTGGCTACCCCTGCTTTACATACTGTACTATTATTTTCCAAATAAGTATAAAAAAAAGAAAATGCTGGCAACATTGGACAAGTACAAAGCAACCTACATTTTCTTGAAGATTCTGTAAAAACGAGGTATTGGACAGAAAACCGCCCCAAAAAATGGTGAAGCAAATTTCCACTTATCTTGACTTTTTAAACCCTGCCTCCAGAGCACAAAGAATAATATGTGCATGTATGGATATACCTACATTAAGGCATTTTTCAGGATTTGTTTTTTTACATGACATGTTATATAAAATGCAACATAGTCTCCTACTACTGTTCATTTGATTATTTAGTGCTAGGTTTTTCCACAGCAATTAAAACCTATGGGACTTCATGCGAACCATCTCATTTGAATTTGGCCTTGAGCGGTGTATACCTTCTGCACAGCCGAGCATTCCCAAATGTTTCGAACATGCTGACAGACTAAACAAATCCAGTTCAGTGGGGAAGCAACAGCTAAAAGATACTTTAACAAGTAATAAGAAGCAGAGCTGACATTTTCAACAGAAATAACATGACAGGGACTAGGTTCAATTAAAGCTCTTTCTATTGGGTGATTGGTTCCATGAAGAGGAAACGGTATCTGGAGTAAGTAAAAACCAGAGAATACCTAAAAGCACATTTACTTATAAGATTATTGGGATTTAGTCATGAACATATATGCAAAGTCAATCGTCTACAATCACAGTTTAAGGAGAGAGGCAAAGACAGATTGAAGTCAGAGCACACCCCAAAGCTGCCGTTATAATATTCTCTTGGTAGTGATGGGCAGGTACTTCTTACACAGGGCACCCTGTAATGTTAAAACTACCACAAGTCTACTTATCATAGTCCTAACTGCAAAACCAGAAAGAGGGGTAGGGGAAGATAACTGGTGCAACAAATGATAGAAGGCTACAGATAAAACTGCCTCCCAATCTAAGACAATATAATTACTTCCCACGTGCAGTAAAATGAAAACAAGACTCCTACTAGCACAATAGACTTGCCTCTTAATAGAGAGAGGGAGAATATGGAGAATATCTCTATGCATATATTTCTCTAAGGATGTCTGCACATCCCTCTGTGATAGGCTGAATGCCTGTCACTCACCCAGAGATAGCCAGTGAAGGTGTATATCCCTCCCCCGCTGTGGTAGGCAGAGCGGCCTGTCACTCACCCAGGGACAGCCAATGAGACTGCACATCCAGTGTAATGAGGCTGCACATTGGCTGTTTAACTTCTTAAGTGTCACATACGAAGTGTCTGTGGAGTTCGAATTGGAGTTGAATTGGAGGTGACAAATACTAGAATTGGATTCTGCACTTCATCATCAACCCTGCAACTGTGAGAACTTGGCTTTCTAAATGCTCTGATTTTTTTCACATCTAAAGACTAACTTTGTAAGCTGCTATTTAACCATCAGTGCAACACTGCCCTCCCAGGCCTGATTTATACACCTGCTCTTTCGCATCCTACTCCTCATCTCCTCCAATATCTGGGAACTCTCTCCTGCTTCCTCTCTCCCTGCAGCTCATAATGCCCTCCTTATTGCTTTTTCTGTTTGCTCATTCCTCTCTCCTTTGTAAACTTTTCTGTTCTCTCCATTTGCCCCAATCTCCTTCTATCCACATTTCCTAATCTCCCCTTCCCTCCACCAATGCTTGTGCCTATACACTGCACCACTATGTACACACCTTTCCCATCGACGTTTAAACACCCCAATAAAAAGCACCCAACAAACCCTCTTCTCACCTCCTCTCTCTCTCCACCTGCTTGCTGCTGGGGATATCTCTCCTAATCCTGGACCCAGCCATATACACACCTATATGCCCACGCGTCCCTGCCACTTCTTTCCCTGCTAATGGTGTTAACCCATCTAATTTAATACCGACCAACATTAAAACTCACCTCTCAAAAGAAGCCTCCTAATAGCCTACGCTCATGGCTACTGTTCCACATTCACAGTCACTCCTACCAACCACTGTGGCCAACCACTGCACTTATTCCCTCACCTGCTGTCTCTGTAAGTTTCCCAACATACCACTGAGATTGTAAGCTCTCGGGCAGGGATTTCCTTTCCTATTGTCAGACTGCTGCACTTGTTTTATTATTTCCCTGTACTGTATTCTCTTTATAAAGCTCTGAGTACACTGTCGGTGCTATACCGTATAAATAAAGATATACATACCTCCCCCCTCTGTGATAGACTGAGTGGTCTCTCACTCACCCAGGAAACTGGGCAAGGAGATTTTAATCGCAGTGGAGACAGCAAGGAAAGAAGGAGACAAACAGCAAGAAGAGGAGACAGAGAGAGAGACAGCAAGGAAAGGAGGAGACAGAGAGAAACAGCGAGGAGAGGAGGAGGAGGGATGACAAGGAGGAGGGAATGGAGAGCAGTGTGCAGGAGGGAGTGCAAAGACAGGGGAAGAGAGACAGCAAGGTCAGTAGGAGGAGGAAACAGAGAGACAGCAAGGAGAGGAGACAGATGAGATAAGTAGGAGAGGAGGGAGTGCAGTGTGCACAGAGAGGAACAGACACAGTAAGGCAGGGAGTGCACAGAGGAGCAGGGAATGATGGAGGAGAGCGTAAGGTGGGAAGAGAGGACAAGAGACCTGAAGGCATTACAGGGAGGGGTGAAAACAAAGAGTTATGTTTAATTAATAACCTTTAAGATCTCCTAGATTGGAGTATGTTACGCCTGGGACAGCTAGTATTATAATAAAAGACTGAATTCTAATGACCGTCACTTTCTAATTTGCAAGGCTGATTTCTACAGTAGTGATACTGCTCAGAAAGAGTGATACCGCCAAACTGTGAGTAAATAAACATTGACAGGGCTCAAAGTAAAAACACTTGCGTCCATATCACCTTTAAGTGTCTGAGATGGTGCTGATCAGTACAACTACAGAGAGCATATTGCATAATTTTGTTGCTTTATCACTAGAAATCAAAATAGCTTCGGGGTTTGTCTTCCCAGCTAGGACTCTGTTATTAAGTTATTAAGTGTTGGCAGAAGGCTCAGCAACTCTAATTATTGGAAAACAATCAGAGAATAATATTTTCTGGGCGCTGATATTTCATAAAAGTTATTTATATTGTATGTAAACGTACTCAATATAAAATATATACCTATATTGTAAGGAAGGGGTGCGTGAAATTATAATTAGGCTTCTAATTGTGTACACTTCCAGATATAAAAATAGAATTAGATTAAATGCAGTGTTCTTAGATAGATACATTAGCCTGTCTAGCAGGCCTTAAAGCACCAATCTCCCCCATTTCTAGTTTCAAAGGTTACCATGGTAACCTTTAGACTGCACTAGGCTTTGCCGAGAGCTCCATTTTGACCAGCCAGACACTTAATATTTAAAATGAATTTATATCTGCTGAATGGAAAATCAAATGTAAAAAAAAAAAAACGGTTGGCAAATAAGTGAGAAAAAAAAATGGCAATCAGCGTGGACTTCTGTTTTATTATTATTATTATTTATTTAGACCGTGCCAACATATTCCATGTTCCAACATATTCCAGCGCAGTACAACAGGGTTGTAGGATGAAAATACAAAAATAACAAGCATTAACATACATTGTAGCAGTAGGTAAGGAGGGCCCTGCCCCAAGGAGCTTACAATCTAAAAGGACGGGTAAGTGGAACCATAAGGCACCGGGGGAGAAGTAGCTTGGTGTGTGGTGAATAGGTGCGTGTTAATTGGCAGCTGTTGGGAAGAAGTAAGTGGGATTGCGCGGAGGTAGAGCTGTGAGATAATGAGTGAAGATGGAAAGTTATCCCCCCCCCCCCCAGAATTGCCCAACATTTTCCTTGATACATATTGCCCCAAAGCCTGGCTCCCGGTTACTACAGATCGTTTCATGCGGTGACCTCGCCGGCTGCTCCAGCAGTACATACAGTATCAGATACAGATTCACAGCAGCCATGCATTCCACGTATTCTTACATGAAGAATAACAATGAGTTTGTTGTATACTAGACAGCGCGGGACAGGTTTTGTTTCGATCAGGAAGAATTCACAAATGAAATGAGGGAAAAGCTCTTAATCTTTGTCTGAAATAAGATACACTCATACTTAAATAAATAAATAAATAAAATATTAGGGAGTCTCCTGTCCAGGCCCTTCCAATATGTCACCTTCAAATATATAATACAACAGATATCTGTTGCACACAGAACTAATATATATAACTATATAATCACCGGTGCTCCAGGTTTAGGGAATCCCTGTCTGTACTCCAAAGTCAGCAAGCAAAATTAGAAGCGGGGCACTACGGATTTCTGCAAACACAAAACTATGTATTTAGCCGATGTAAACAATGGAACATTGGTTAAATAAATACAGTAGTGTTGTTTTTACAGAAATCCATAGTGCCCTGCTTCTAATTTGGCTTACCTTCAATATATTACATAACTACAGGAGATCATTTACAAGTATGTACTGTCATATTGCAGAGTCCCTTTTTCAGATGTGCTAAGTACTGTAGCTCTTAGGCACAGTACAGAAGCAATAACTAATTAATAACCCTGTAGCACTGCACAGTACTTTAACAAAGGGGTTAATGTGCTGGTCACTGAACATGGAGAACCTTGTCACTTCTGATGTGGTTTAGTCAATGTATATCTATGTACAATATGTACTATTAAATTAGATTAGATATTTGTGTCCACAACACAGTAGGTAGGAAATAATACAATTCAGAATAAAAGAATGCAGTTTATTTACACAACACTTTTACAAGCAATTAGAATATCACAAATTCATACTGTACTGTATATAAAAACATTGCTTCTCCCCTCGACCCCTCCCCCCCCCCCCCCATTTGTATATGGCAAAACTGTAAACGGAAGCATGCAGCAGATGAAACTGAACCAATGTGACAGAGTTAGCAGGACGCCTCATTAGAACTACTGGCCAAGCTTCATTCAGAAGAACAGTTTAGTTGAATGCTGAAAGAAAGCGGTCCCAGCTTTTCCTGGTGAAATGAAGCAACAAAACAGGCATGACAGATCCACAGGCTTTATTTCAATGCCAGGAGCTCAACAGTAGCAGATCCCTTGGCTTGGCACCCTCATCCTTGACAAGAGCAAATTGAGTTATCCTGAATTCCCCGTGGGGAGAAGCATTTCACTAACTGTACAACCTCGTCTTTCTGCAGAGCACATCCAGCAAAAGATAACAGTGTCATACCTGCAACTCAGGCCTCTATTCAATCTCTGTGAATACGTTCAACTCTATTTAAACGTCATAAGAATGGAATTGAACTTTTCTCCGGAAAAAGAAAGCCGTCTTCACAGTATATTGAATACCTTGGCTTTAAAGTTACATAACGGCAACCTACTTTCATCATGTGAAAGTAGAAAGGGTAGATATAAAAGGTACAACGTTTTAACCTTATTAGTGCTCCAGAATGAGCAGCTACCGTACATATTGTTCTTATATCTTTCACATTGAACAAAAGTAAGAGAGGAAACGGCAATGGCGGGTTACTTGGCACAGTAGGATTAAAGTGACTAATGCTGTGTTATGCCTCTTCGCTACTATACAAGAACCAGAAATAAGACATCTTGTATGTTGTGCTTTCTCTGCATCCTGAAAATGTAACCATTTAGCCAAAATCAAGAACCTTCACTTGACTTACTATAAAACTTTTTCTATACAGCTGTAAGGAACTTTACTGCAGCTTTAAAGCCTGTGGTCTCCTTGGATTTCAATTCCTTAAGTGCAGGGGTTGGGCAACTCCAGTCATCAAGGGCCACTAACAGATCAGGTTTTAAAGATATCCCTGCTTCAGCACAGGTGGCTCAATTGAATTCCTGGCCCATGAGGATTGTAGTTGGCCACTCCTGCTTTAGTGTATGTAACCCCCATTTCGTGGCTGTAACTTGTATTACCTACTGTATTATACAAAACAAAAAAAACTATTGTAACACCTTTCCCACCCCTGTAAGGCCGCGGGCATGGTCAGCGCTTAGCCGCTGAACCACACTGAGGCAGCGGACTTACCCCCGGCATCCTTTATGAGGGCGGGTTTAGGTGGCGGAGGAGACAGATCAATTTTAATTTTGGCGTTGAGGGGAGTGGAGGACCGGTTACGTGAGTGGTTCACCCAATGAGGGCGAACCAGCTCCGTGACGTCACTGGCCCGCCCCCAGACACGCCCCCGGACGGCGCGTGCACTAAGGCCAGGGAAAGCACCCGCTTTCCCTCAGCTTGCGTGCCTCCGCACGGCTGCAGTCTCTATGGACTCAGCCTAAGGGAGATTTGAAGCTACATGGTATGGTTGTGGTGCTGGGTAGCTCACTTGTGGGCTTCCAGGAGACCTGAGTCTGTGCAGATGGTAGAGGGAGCAGTAACACTATTTTTCTCATATACCCCAGACTGTCTCTCCCATCAGTACAAACACTTGTAGCTTATTTTTTTTTTCTCTGTAAAAGGCTTCCTTAATACACTAGTCCTGTAATCTCTGACTACATCACTCATCCCCTTATTGCTATTCTCTAAAATGGCACTAGTGCAAAATAAAAAAAAATATTTAATAATTTGCTATTTGCAACATAATGACACCAACAGTATAAGGCTGCGAAACTTCAACTTATCTGTTTTGGCAATGTTACAGAAACAGAAATAAACGCTCAGTGGAGATTATCTGAACGGAAGCTTTCTTCATAACTACAGGCTATTCCTAAAACAGAAGCAGATGGTGGGTAAACTGTCTCAGCTGGTAGGACTTATGGTGTTAGCCTTTACCCTGTAGGTTCCCTCTGAATAATACGCAGCTAGAAATGTGCCAGACCGCTTTTAGTGGTACTATGACACAAGAGTTAAAAGCCTAGCCCACATTTGGTTGCAATCATGTCTTAATTAAGAAAGAAACTATTTTTATCCACCTTCGGATTATTATTAAATGGAATTGTTTAAGTGATTCTAGCTACACATAGAGATTCCATTCCGGTAGTGTTTCTTGTACCTGCATCAATTGTAAGAAATGTCTTACATTTGAAACAGATCTTTAACTTGTAGACTTTGCATTAACTCAGCATTTTTTTTTATATCCCTACCTGCTACCTAAAACATGTAAGGAATCAGGGGCATGGGAACAGAATTTGGTATATCCCATTATAAATAGGTTACAAATTGTTTCATACTGTACATTGATTTAAAAAAAATCATATTTAAAATGCCTCTCCTGGCGCATAACATTTAAACATAGATTTGCAAAGAAATTGATGAGTTAGATCTTACATAATATTCCTACAGTGTTTGCTGTATCCTTTAAATGAATAGACTACTATTTTCACATTTCATCAAGACCTATAAAATTACTTTCACACTGCCTGAGTCCGGTGCTACCTCATTTCTCACAGCATCTTCAGTTTAATTTTCGCATGCTCCAGTGCAGAGGACAGATAGAGGGAGGCAAATAAAGATTACTGATTTGACATTATCATTTTCACTCCCTCTTTGCCACTAGCATCACCAAGCAGTTTATACTAACATATGCAGTACCAGCCATGCCCTGAGAATGTCAACATTGTGACAACTCACAAGCCTCAGTTATGAACAGATACTGGTGCTGAGTGCTTTGCTGAAGAATTAGTGATTTGGAAAATTACCCAATTCATAGAATCAAATCAAGGGTAAGATCCACCGCTTGCAATTACTGGCTCATCTGATTGCCTTTGTGTGTTCAGTAAAGTTCTGTCAATAGTCTTCAATATAATTATTCCTCTTTCAACTTTAAGCTTGAAAATAAACAATGATTATCAAATAGTACAATTCTGGATGGCTCATGTACTCTTACATACCACACACTGCAACCCAATGGATCCAAATATGACTACAGATTGTTTGGATTCATCACCCAGTGCCCTCCCCTCCCACACCTTCCCACTCCTCCCCTCCCACACCCTCCCACTCCCTCCCACTCCCTCCCACACCTTACCACTCCTCCCCAGTGTCATGACTTGTACAGCAGTCTCCCACCTTCCTGTTATTTTCCCAGGCAACTAAACGACAGTACCTTGAAACATCAGTGCTGAGTTCATCTTGAAGCTTTATTAACACAAGCAGGGGCTACAAGGAAACATTATTGGTAATAATAATAATAATATAAAAGGTAGGGCAATTATGTAAATTGGGCCTGGTCGGAAACAGAAAACAAATGTACCTATACGCAAGAGAAGTGAAGTAATTGGACATGTAGGAATGAGGCAACAAAGGAACAGGATTATAAGGAGCGACACAGAAGAAATCATAAACAAATTGAATAACAATATATTTGTCTCTATGCACCATTCCTGGTAAAGTAATTGTTAATGAACAAATACAACCTGGCTGGTGGTGCGCAATATGCAATTAATCAGTAGCCATGGGTTGAGTCACCAGCCTAGTGAAGCAATTGGTGGTGGAATGATTATCACAGAGTGAAAGTGAAGTGGTGGAGGAAGGCAAGGAAGTGCTAATCCTACAAGAGCTATGAAGCTACAGGACAAATACGTATCTTAGTTTACAGGGATACTGTACCATATGTGGTTAAAAAGAGGTTAAAAATAAGGGGGTTAAAAACAGGGTTTAACCAACATAAGGTGGAGAGATAGAGCAGGAACTCCTGATGAAGCACTACGTGTGAAACGCGTAGAGGTGACGTGAGACTGTTCCCGTGGAGTTTGCAGGCGGAGGCTGTGCAGGGCTCTTCGCATCTCCTTGCCTGGCTGGTATGTACATTGATCGGTTCCAGATCCCTTCCTTGTATTAGTGTGGATGCGGCATTGTCCTGCTCTATCTCTCTCTATGTTGGTTAAACCCTGTTTTAACCCCCTTATTTTTAACCCCTTTTTAACCCTTAATTTGTCACCCTTGTTTTTTTATTTATTTTTTATGTTTATTTGGTATTCCTCTATTTTTGTATTGGGATATATTATTATTAATAAAGAGTTAATGTCCCTTAGTGCGCCTGTCTGCCATTTCTTTTTCTGTCTGTGAGCTCCCTTCCATTAGCTCACGTTTATAGGGGTGTGTGGAGTCCCTCAGACTGACGGCAGCAAGAGGGACTATATTTACGGACAGCCTTAGCGCGGAGTAACATTTTTGTTCATCATATGTTCTAAGCAGTGATACTTTATAAGGCACCTTCCAGAACGTTAAATACTGCATTCCATGTGTGTGTATTTGCTATTAGGGTCTTCCGGCCTGGATTGTATTTTATGGAATAAGGTTAGAGATGTCCCATATAGCACTCCTAGAATATACTCTAGGGAAGAACAACAAATAATGTTGTGCATGCAGTGGAGGATTACTCCCAATCACAAAAACACAAGCTTAAAAATAAGAATTGGGGATCGTATAATTGTGTATCCTGCAAAGGCTGTGTGTACATACACAACACTAAATTTCTCAAGGGAAGTAATGAAAAGAAAGAGTATAAAATCTGTAGTTATATTAATTGCCAAACTCAAGTGGTGATTTATATATTGAGATGCCCGTGTAATCTCTTGTACGTTGGAATGACCACAAGTGAACTGAAAAAAAAGAGTGTTAGAACATGTAAGCAACATAGGACATGTACAGAGAGATAAAGAAAGAGGAAAGAAGTTGACCAGTGTAGCAAGACATTTTTTAAATTTCCACAATGGTAAACAAAGCTATGTTTAGCGAAATGCGTATTGGGTTTGTCAGCACGCAATGGCACGTAAATACATCAGCATGACAGCATGTGTTCGCTTACCAGCTCATATGCCCACCAGCACGTTAGCCTGTTATCCTGCCTAGTATGTACTCACAGGAGGGTTACTAACCTATGAACGCTTATATATTAGCTGTGAAGTGGGCTGGATGATGCACTAAGAACACAGACTGCAGACCAGGATCTGAACTTGGAGCCATACAGTTCAATATATGTTGCTGAGTGGAGTCTCTGTAGCAGTGATACGACGTTCACGTTCACGCATGCGCGGAGGAGAAGGGGAGCTTGGGCAGTGACGTCACCAGAGGGAGACGAGGCACTCCGAGTCGCGGCCACGAAGCGGGGAAACAAGCCGAATCTCACCTCCATCTGCAGCATCCCGGCATCCTGCCACGCAAGCGGACGGCACATTGTATCACACACATAGGGACTATGGACATGTGAGTGCACTGTTTTATAGTCTTGTAGTTTTATTGCATTAAATTTGTTACGGTATCATACCATTGGCCCTATTTCCTTACTTTCCGGTATTGTGCTGGTTAGAGGCTTCCATCTGAGTGGAGGAGGCATTTCGCCTGGCAACAAAGCTGAGAGCAGGCAACGGAGAAAGAAGTGAAAGATACCTTTTGAGGCCTTTTATTATCTATTTTTAAGTAAGTAGCTGGCAACGGTGGGGGAGTTGATGTTTGACCAGAAGTACTGCGCAATGGTTGCTCTGTCTTTTATATCATCACAGATTTGATTCAACTACCTTAAAGGACCTCCAGTGCGATTGGATTTCGGATATAATATCCCTGTCATCAAGGACAATTGGACTTCATTATTGTCAGGTCATATACCAGATAGTGCGCCAAGGACATTTGTGTTAATTGTCTGTTTTGTATTATATGTTGCTGAGGATTGAGTACAACATACCCTCCCCAATGGAGGAAAAACTGGCTGTACCTCAGATAAGTATGTTTGACTTTATAGCACCATTACTTGTCCTATACTCTCGCACACTTGCACTTTGAATTGCTTTTGTGTGTTCAGTAAAGCTTTGCGATAGGGCAGTCAGATCTCTGGCTGGGCCCACCTTTTTTGCCCGGCTGCCCGTCCTTTTGTTGCTGCCGGGATCGGCTCTCCTCCAGCTGTGGGCTTCCTCACTCACTGTCCAACACCGAGCTTTGGTATGCTGACATATCTGAGGCATTCTATAGGGCATCATCTTGCCCATGGTTATCCCTGGACCAGGTCAGCAGAGCAGCGCTGGGTACCCCCGGTGCTCCTCCACTGCAGGGACAGGGCACCTAAGTACTGCCAAGATAATATCTGTTTATGCTGTCCTCAGCCAGCATTTCCCTATTGTTAACTTTATGTGTATGGTTGTAAACATGAGCTCACCCCTCACCTTCCGTGTTACGCAAGACACTTTTCCAATACTCATACTATAATTTCTGTGTTACTCTTTTGTTGTAAATACTCTTCCACTTTTCCAGTACTCATACTATAATTCCTGTGTTACTGTTTTGTTGTAAATACTCCCTTGTTGTACAGCAACGTTAGGCTAAGTTTTTCCGAACACATACCCCTGAATTCGGCTTAAAACAGTACCGGGGGAGACGCATGGGAATTTCCCATTACAGTGATTTGACACACAAAGACCGGACATAATATGGACTGCTCACCGGCACCACCGCAATATATACCCAAGGCCTTGCTTCACGCAACACAGAGTTTCAGTATGTTACAAACTGGTCAGGTACTTTATAGCAAGATGGACAAACAGATGGATGTGACCACACTAAATGCCACCATCAGAGTCCCAATCACACTACAAGCCTACAATGGTGTCTGCTATTTTCTCACCCTGAGGAACATCTATAACCCTACCACAAGAAGAAACAACAAACCACAACAATTCGAGAAAGGCTTTTTTACTACTTACTTGATGTAAGTAGGAAATTTATATGAGCCAACATTTCACATACATACCAACCTGTCACATCAGAGTGCACTATATATTTTCTTTCTCTTTTGGATCTGACCGTGCTCCCTCTGGAATTTTGGAGAGATATATGTGGAGGGGGATTGTGGGAAAAAGTCCCCACCGGAGGTCTGAGCCATTTTTCATCCAATCTTATTCACTTTATAAATATCACCTAAGTCACATGATCGCAACATCTCACATATATAATATATTGTATTATTTGTCACTGTTTACACTAAGTGTTGTGTATAGCTGTGACGGTAACTTTGTGACAGGCTCTTAATAATACACATAAAAAATAAAACTGGGTTGAACTGAACGAGGCTTAGATATGATCAAATATAATTTATTCCTTGAAAAAGGTGAACACACGAGATATACAAATAACAAACAAAATATGCACTTACTTAAAGTTGGAATGATGAAATAATCAGAAAATCTTGATTAGCAGTTCATTCAGCAATCTTGAAACTCACAAAGACACGAAAGACAATAGCTATAGGCTGAGCCTGGTTCTTATACAATTATTTCCCATTGAACACAACCTAAACCCAGCCCCTTTCATAAATCAGTGGTGAGGTTGACAGTTTTCCTCAGAGTAAAACTCCTCCCACCCAAGGACATTTAAAAACTGCTTTTCCTATCTAAATAACTTCATAACTTCAGTTTAGTGTACTTACTGTCACGCGAGACATATTAATACATTCCGGCATGCATGATGCTCCCAATAAGACTAAATATTACCGTGTAATATTAAAATTAAGAGAGATATTAATATCTGTCTCTTAGTACCTGCTAGAATCATGTGTATGTAATCCTTATGTGCGAATCAGTCCCACAAATACACATATGTAGCTTTTAGCACGTTCAGCCGAGGACATCTCATAATATTCTTATATTTAATAAAGTCACTCATTCTGATATCTCCTTGGGTAACCGCACCCCTGGCTCCCATAACCCCTGGTCAATAAATCCTTTGAAGCAGGGACTCTTGTGTAGAGAACATTTGTCACAGGTGCTAGATTTCACACCCAATGCTCCAGACATGGGCCTAGCTGTCTCTACCAGCAATATAACCTTGGTTTGCCAATTAGGTATTAACATACTGCACACTACACCCCCTCTGTACTTTTCACACCCAACTTCAATCAAGACTTTTGAAGCCCAGATTTTTCTGACAAGATATCACACATTTGTATTTTCCTAAACTGTAGCTCATTAACCCCTTAAGCCCCAGTATGTGTGTGGTGCAGCCACTGGCACAGAAACAATACATTTATACAGGGGAATAAACAGTTGGATGGCTGAAGCAAGGCAAAAACACATTACTGGACCCCAGTCCAGTTAACCCCTTGCTTCCCAGGTGAGAGTAGGGGGAGGCCGAATGGGTGTAACCCCTTTAATTCCAGGCCAAATCCCCTCTCTCTTGACAATAGCCCCTTCCAATAGCACGTTTTTAGTATCTCTCCTTGAGAAAGAACACACTGTTTGAAACGCGTAGGTTTTTATCTATGCTTTGAGTCTCCATTAAATCATTTTTGCATCATTGGATCCTCTCCAGGTTCTTTTTGGCTGTGCATTACCTTTACTTTGCTACTTGGATCTTCTGTCAGCAGCTGCACGTCTTCCAGTCTTTGAAGTGGGAGATTGTGAGTATACAAATTCTCATTTTGATTTTGTGACTCACTTTTCCAATGAAATAGAGGGTTGGTGACAACATCCCTCATCCCCTGTTTTCAGGGATTACCTGTCTTTTGAGCTGATTTCATGAAAATACTCATTTATATGAATATGGATTCACCCATGATGTCTGTGATCTGGATTTAATCATATTACTAGCCTGGTACTAGAGCATTTCTTTACGCTTCTCATCTCAATAACGGAGACATGTTTTTGTGCCCGCAACATTTTGCCTTCCTTGCTTATTCCACTAACGGGTAGTGTTGAGTCCGACCTGTCTTTGCACATAGTTTTGCATGTCCCTGATGCCCCTTGTTTACCTACATGTTTTGCAACACCTTTACACATTGATATATGTTTGATCTGTTTCCCACTCGGTTGTGCGTATTGTTTGTTAACATAAATCCTTTACACCGTTCTGGTATACATGCTCTGAATAAGAAAAGGGCACATCTGGTTTTAATTATTAGTAATATTCACTTTGATGGTTCCTTCACATTTAGAGTTTCCTTCCCCCTTTATCTGTATACAGGGGCACTATTGATGGTCCCTGCAGGTGTAGGTCGTTTACCACGGCTGCTTAGCAACCCTAGTAGGGGTGAATGGTAGCAGTCTTTGCTCATCCCTTTTTTGTGTACATGGTGAGGGAAAGGGTATAAAGGGTTTGTTTCCTGCACGGTGTCTTTGTCTTGAGAAAGGCTCCGGCGTGAGCTGAAATGTCGATATACTTTATTAAATTTATCATCTTTTTTGATACAAGACATGGTTGTTCTTTACCCTCACTCTACCAATTTTTGTCCAGTCTTGCAGCCAGACCGTTACTATGTTTTAGTGGAGCGCCAGTATTTCTTTGGTTGATGTGTTTCTGTATGTGCAGTCTGTACGTATATATATATATAGTGAGAGAGCGCACGTCCCATTGTGTAAAAAAGTAAATTTAATGTTAAAAAAGAGGACAAGGGGATTAAGGACACTCACAAAAGTACAAGAATTAAAAGCAGTTTGTGATATAATCACCACCAACAGGGCAACACCGTCCTGGAACACATCAGTGGATCGATATCCAATCCGGTTCACCTCCAGCAATTTGGATGATTGGAAACAGTGTCTCTTTGCTTGAATGCGATTTAAAGTTGTCAGCCTCAGATCAGCTCCATGCGCTCTCCGGCCGTAAAGCGCGCACTGCGTGATGACGTAGTGCCGTGGTGACGTGCCCTGACGCGTTTCGTCACTACAGTGACAGTGACTGATTCCCTTTGAAAAATATATATATATGTGTGTATACAGTGTGTATATATATATATATATATATATATATATATATATATATATATATATATATATATATAAGACATGCAGATGAGCATACAGTTGTATTTGCATATATATATATATATAGATGGATGGTAAAGGCCCTATCTCAGCACTGAGTCTTAGCAGGGAGGATCATGAGCACAACCCCAAACAGCTGCAGTATCTGGAGCACACTATTACAAATTATAATAATATAATAAAGGAAGGAATTAGGAGTCCAATAGGCCAGGCATGGAAAAATCCCAGGCACCTTAAGATAGGCGGCTGCACTGTGCTAGGAGGGGACGAGTGTGTGTCTCTCAAGAAGCTGTCAGACACGCTCTCCTCCTCCTTCTCTTCAGGCCATGTTTGCATTAGAAAGACTGGAAGAGAGTTAGGGAGGGGAGCGTCTGGCAGCTCTGTGAGAGACAATGTACAGTAGGTGCAACAAGCATACAGATCTTCTCTCCCTTGACAGGCAAGGACCAGAGGGTCATGACCCCCACACCTCAATTCCTAGATTACCTCTTCCTGGGATTCCTCTTAATCCCGAACCTACACTGGAACTACAATTAAACCCCTTTCTAAACTGGGAATAATATTTTTACCCCTTCCCTACCCTGGGATGGCATGCGTACCCCTTTCCCAACCTGTGACTATATTTTAACCCCTTCCCCACCCCAGGACTAAATTGTAATCTCTTCTCCATCCTTGGACTACATTTTAACTCCTTGTTTATATCTGTGTGTATCTCTGTCACTGTATCTTTCCCCCAAGAAAGCCCCTGTCCCTGTTCAACAACCCCCCTACATCCCCATCCTTTATTAACAAGTCCCACTAAACCTCCATGCTCAACAAATCTCTTAAATGCACCCACCATCACCCCTGCTCAACACATTTCTGGTTCCTAAAACCAGGCCATAGAATAAAATATGGGATTAACTGTGGAGAGAAGAGGTTGGGTCAGTAAAGGCAGTTGGCAAGGCACAGAATGTATGTCAGAAAAGAAACCTCACCCAACATCGGACTCTTCTCTATGTGGATAAGAGTAACCCTGGAGATAAATCTGCCCCTGTTCCGTTACGAAGGTAAACCTAATTTCATAGGTAGAACCCTTAATCTAGGTCCTTGTTAATGCCAAGTGGTGCCAATGTGCCCAATTCCCAGAACCAAAAGGCCTCTCTGGAGCAACCATTATGTTTTATTTCCACCACTCTGGAGTTGAGCAACCCCTCAATCACTGAAAACATAGTTGGCTAGCATTGTCTCCCACTTGTGTGAAGTGGTACTAAACTGTGTGCCTCACTATCGTGTCTACAGATGGCTGCTTTGGGATGTCGAACCTTGTCCTTTATTGCCTTCATAGTTTCGTCAACAACTTATGGAGTGACACCATTTATCAAATACAGTATAGCCCTTCATGGATCATTCCGTTGACTGGGCAGTAAGGTGTGTTATGGAGTAGCACATCCTAGTAAATATAACAATGTGGTGTGTACAGCTACGTTTCTGAAACTGGACAGTGTGTTTTTTTAGGATAGCTTTATATTAACAAGATACTACATTAGGAAGTTCCTATTCTCAATTATTACTTGACTTTTAGCCTCCCTCTTCCAGTCCTCACCAGCTGCCATGTGTTAACCCTTCTAATGATGAGTGTGTTCCTCTTTATTGTGTCTTCATAGCTCAATTCCAGCCACTTACCCAAACTCACTCCTTGTCTAGTGTCACACACATTCACATTAATACGCTTTGACAGCTCTAGATTACTACACGATAAACACAATTTTATCACTGACAATACACGGCCGTGCTGAGAGCATCTATCAGGAAAATCATCTATACTTGTTTTGATAAAGGCAAAAAAACAAACCTACAAATAAACAACCAAAGTTAACATGGCATGTGCATATTTTAATGTAACTTTATATGCGTTCATTGACATAACACTGTGTTTAGATGTAATTTCCTCAGCAGCTTACAATGTGGTAAAACCTAGTCAGGCTTATAACAAAATCCACAAAATCCTCCTAATCCACGTAGGATCGTAGAATAACTAATATCGCAAAAACAGGTAATAGGGAAATGAACAGTATATTGGTAGATGTTTCTTAAGGTCAGTTCAGCTTATTAGAATGGATTTGGAAAGGTTACTATTGTCTTTTGTTGATGCCTCTTCAAAAATGCAGTGAAAAAAGGTCACCAGGCAATATGAATAAGCTATCCTGGAATTCACTAATCTATCAAAGCACAAAAAAAATAAATATATTCATGAAGCATTCTTTGAAAACTCTGAAAACAAAATCCGAAGTAATGGATGGGGTTTCCTTGAACTTTTCAATGTTTGGCATATGAACCGGGTTTATCTGTTTCAAAGGCCCCTATATTACTATAGGGGACCTCTTCAATTTATCACAATTTATTTTAAAAAAAATACAATTATTTATTTTTTCAACATAATATCTTTGTTGTCTTTTTTTCGTTGAAAATAAACATGAAGAAAGATAAAAACGTCTCGGCAATGACTTCAGTGCAGTTACACACTGGCTGCCTTGGGCAGCTCTTTGTGCTTTGGTCTGCATACGAACGGCCGTTTCTTCCTTAGGGAACACAGACTAGTAGCGACAGTTATACAGTAGCATGTAGTAGAACTGGAAAAATAAAGATTTTTTTCAGTAGACGATTTAAAAAAAAAAAAAAAAAAAGCAATACATTTGGATTCTTTTGTTGACATTGCTGTGTATGCTGACTAAAGTGCTTTAGCAATTAATAGCCATCAGATCACTCAAGTAGCTATCGCACATTAATGAATTTACCCAAATGACTAATATCTTCCATAAGAGACTGACTGTGTTTACAAGGTATATATATGTATACAGTATATTGATGTCATATTTAGACTTCTATACTGTAGTTCAGCAAGATAAACTGTATCTATATTTATAAAATTCTCCAGTTACAAGTGCAAATTTAAATATGATCCTGCTGGCTTTTTTTAATTAAAATATAATTTTCAAAATCAAGACAAATGAGGCATTAATTAATTTAATACAATTTTTTATGTGCTAACCATATGTTGTTGAATTAGCCTTGAGCAGGTATTACTTTATTAGCTTAGTACTTTATTGCTTCTTTTTGAGTAATATTGACTATTTTCTGGGTCACGTACAGAATATTTTGTCCTGAAAATCCCTTGAGACCCATATTTCAAATGTAAACATTTCAATCACAGTTTTAACAGACCCAAATGATCCAAATGTTACTGTTACCAATCACAAATGCAGTAATTTTTGGTGCCAATGGGATCTCCAATATATAAGCTGCAACCTCTTGAAAATATTTCTCTGAAAAATAAAAAAAAAGTCTATGCATTTTTACAAATATTGTGTACGGTTTTTTATTTAACCTTACAATTGAAATAATAATCAAATATGGTGAGAAATCATTAGCCGTTGAATTGAAGGCTATGTTATTGTATTGGTACCAGCTGTGCAGCTGGACTAAACTCCATGCTATCTATCAGCCCCTAGCATCCACTCCCCCTAATAGATCCAGCTGTGTGGCTGAAGGCAGGTTCCAACCCACAATGAGCAGCCACTTTACCTTTAGTTTGAACATTGCCCTTTACTCCCTGTAGACTGTAAGCTCTCAGGCCCAGGCCCTCATTACCTCTATGTATCTGTTTGCATTTGTCTTTCCTTATTTGTACATAGATCCAGAGTGAAGAGACGATGCAAACGCGTGGGGAAAAAAGGAATAGCTGGACTGCTGGTTACCGGTACAAAAAATCCTTTATTGGCGGCACATGAATACAGCAAGGAGAAAAAACTCCCTCTGACACGTTTCACACGACAAGCTCGCTTTATCAAAGAGTAAATGACATACAAACACTCATCCCTAAATACCCGTGCTACCTTCGTTCCGTAGCCAATATAAATTAAGTATATCAAAAGCCACCTGAGGTATCCGTAACCTCATTCATCTGTAATCATAGGTGGGGCGGTCTTCTACGGGAACCTGGGACCATGGGCATGTACACAATAACACCGATTGGATGCAGGGCTGTCCCTTTAGAAAACTCAGAATGTAAAATATTTACATGAATTGGAACTATGTCCCGCACCCAACTTCCACATAAACACAAAATAAAGCAACATAAGTTGAAAATTAAAAAACAATCCCTTGCTGAAATTGGAATCCTATTAGAAAATGAATCATTTCAATACCTAAATGATAAAGATCTAATAACCCAAACCGGAGCCCATATTTAGAGCAGCACACTTAATGCATTGCTTGGGGGTGTTTCACTCCTACCTTTCTTTTCCTTATTTGTACGCCATTCTGTTTATATCATTTATATAGCTCTGTACCCCCCGTTGTACTGTGCTACGGAATATGCTGGCGCTTTACACATAAAGGATAATAATATGTGAGTTCTAATGTATCCAATGGAAAATGTGTAACAAATTGTTAAGGCTGCTAAGTAGGAGATGTGCAAATTCTTGCACCGTTTAGCGAATGTTGAGGACTTCACCTTTATTGCTTCGTGTTCGCTACGTAAATGGTCAGAGTCAATGTACATGGCAAGACTGCTTTTTGCCACTTAAAGAAAAAAAAAGCAAAATAGTTCATTTTGAACAATTTGGGCCCTTTCAGTAGATGTTTTGGTGCCTAAAGTTAGATAAATTGGGGGGAGGGGGTTGCCAACATTTTAGCTTAGCACAACAAACTGATTATATTTATATACCCTAATAATAAATAAACCAACAGAAGTAGCAGGATTGTTTTTTTTGTTGGTTTTTTCTTTAAAATAAATCCCAGACGGCCTAATAAGCTGCAGAGCTGTAGCATAAAAATAATGATGGTAATCGGAGCAGAAACAATAAAAACAGGTCTGTCGCATGGTTATATAAACAAACAGACAAAACAAAATGTAGATTTTATAATCTGAGTACATGGGACTGGTGTGTAATGTTGCATTGCTTTATTTTGTGTAAAGCAGCGCTGGGTTGTCACACTTCACACTCCCTGCGCCCTTTTGAAGATCATTCTTCATCGCCGCATTTGCATAAACCCATTTCATTCATGTATTGCTGTCCGGCTACAAAGACGCTTGCTGTTGCTGGTAAAAGGATGGCAGTAGGGTGGAATTCTCAGCTCCTCGCTGACCTAAGAGCTAAGAGCTAAGAGTAAATGGAGTGCAGTGAAGAAGAACCCATCTATCTAGTGCAAATGATGTACAGGAATTGCTAGTTGATGTGGTTTGAAGAAAGAAGCAGTCTTGCTTTTTTTTCCCCCCAGTCCCCTAAGCTTTATCATCTCTTCTGACTCCTTTAAATAATTGGATCCTCTGTGTTTCTTTGATTACTACCTTTACACATACATAGTGTAATGTGCACATCTCTAGAGTACAATATCACACCAGTAATTCTCATTACAACGTGTGAACTCGAATGTCAGTCCAATTGCTACAGGAGGGTGATGGCCGTCACGTTTATTATTATTATTATTTCTTTTTTTTTTTTTTAATGCTTTTTGGTTTTGGGGGCTGCAGTGTAAAATGACTTTTAAAACCTTCAGGATCAAATGGGTTAACTCCTTCACCACCAGAGGGATCTGTGCTCGGTAGGATAATGTGCTGAAATGAGTTAGGCCCTTCTTGCAGCACAGACTTAAAAGGACCAACAGGTCAGTCTGATAAAAAAAATGTATTGAAGAGCCTAGCAGACATAACATATTGTATCATTTCATGCAAAGATGTGGCGTGGCAAATTTTCACCAATTGAAATAGGGGAAATGCTGATGGCAATACAGACAGGTCAATTCTAACTGATTTAGAATCTGGCTCACTGATTGTCAATGACCTGAATGGAGGCTCAAAGATAAAAGTCTATATTTTCTATTTAAACTCCATATTTTGGTCTAGAACCCCCAAATCTCATTGATTTCGATACCTGGAGTCGGACATTTCTGGCACAAAAAGCTAAAGACTCCCATGTAACACCCATTACAATAACAAATGTTTTACTGTAATGACAGAAACACTCAACAATGCTTCACAAGTTAAAATATGCAAGACTAATATATTCTGGTAATACATGAGTATGAGGGAAGTTAGGATCTAAAACTCGTCTTCTCAAAGCCAGGTGCCATGAAATATGCCAGAAGTAGCAAGCGGATAAATTGTATATATTTGCATGTTTTAGTGTGCCAATGTATTATTTGATTAGGTTTTCATTACCTGTATTTTCCACTAATGCATGTGTCACAAAAGCAGACAGGAGAAAGCAGAACAAATGCTTAATTATGATTGGTAGTATGTATTGTACATTATTAATGTTTAGGTTCATATAATACAATTTAAATAAAGTATATACATTTTCTGTGTATGCAGCTCTGTCTTTGCAGAATAATTATGCAACAGTTTTATGGTCAAAAAATGTCTTATACACAAAGGGTCAGAACAGCTGTTTATGTGTATACTGTATCTACAGTATCTGGAGCACTGCTTAAAATTGTTAGGTAAAGTTTTCACAAACAATACAGGAAAAAAAGGAAACGGTCTTGAAAGATCATGAAAATGCTAGGAACATGTTGGGTAAGATGCTAACGATTTATTAAGTAGGTTTTTTTCTTAAATGTTAAGGTGAAAAGTAGTGTTGGACCGGGTCCTACTTTAAAAAAAAAACGGGTAACGGGTTCCCGGCCAAAATCAAATGATCTACCCGGCCGGGTACCCGGTACCTTGGGGTGGAGGAAGATGGCGGCAACATCTAGGCAGGTCAGCAGAGGTCCTGTGGCGGTGGCAGCATCAGCAGTGTGTGTTCAGCCCGCGCGGAAGCTGCAGGACTCATAGCAGTTTGAGCTGGGGAACCATGTGACCGGAGCAGGAGCAGAAGCGTTGCCCTGGATCATCTTTCTTACTCCATATACTGGATTCTTTTAGGCAAATATCCCTGAACCAGGAGCACCGGTCATTGCAAGTATTTTGATTCAATTTACTCTGGTGTGCAGCTTTTTCCATTATTACACTGATATGTAAAACCATAGAATTCAAAGAGGGTGTATTTTTTTTTTCACACAACTGTACATAGAAAACGCTGGGGTTTTTTTTGCATCATTTGATTCGTGTAATTGCAACGATTACAAATATCTATTTTTAAATTGTGCAAATTGCTGTCAGGGCCAGAATAGCTTTATTTTTAAAAAATATACTATTTTTGGAAAACTTTCTTAGCCTCCACCCTCTGGTTTTTCCAGATCTCTCATTCAAGGTACATTTAAAAGGGTCCTGTTTATTTTAGCATCAGAGAAGCCATATTTCAATCCTTCCACAAAACCAGCTATCCTTATCTTTAGATCAGCACATAAACTAGACATGGTGTGGTTTGAAACGTCCCTTCCGGAAGTCACCGTAGCAATGAGACTCCTCGGAATAGAGGGATGGCCTCTGCCTACCAAGAGAGGTTGCCCATTTGGACAAAGGATGTCTCCATCCCTGTGGACTAAACAGGCTCCAGCGGTATAACTCCCAAGCACCTAAGATATCACAGGAGGAGAATATACCTCATCACCAACGGAGGCAGTGAAACTTACTGTAGGTCTCTACATAGAGGTGACTATTTACTTTTTACACATTGTGAGTGCATTCTTACCATTTATATATGTTTTTTTTTTTTTTGAAAGGATTTTATGCTATGTCTGTTCCCCCCATTGTGTTTTTCAGGTTATCCGTTTGAAGAGGATTGGTTATCCTAACATATGGGGCAGCACACATAGGCTATCCTTAGACTGTACAACTATGGGATAGTAATTAAACATTTACTAACTAACCAAATATCACTCCTTCCCACCTGTTGCACTGCCTATGTTTTGATACAGTTACATTTTTATATCCTTTGCATCATTGTTACACTTTTATACTTGCTGCAGTTTTGCATTTAAGGGACACTTTCTATCATTTGTTATTTTAGCATTTATTTTATTATTATCATTCATTTTTTACAATTGTCATTTCATTGATTCTCCCACACGCTGTTGGAGAGGGATTGATATACTGTATTTAATACCCCATCCCATTGCTCTCTGGAACACCCCCCTCCCCTAATTAGTTCAGTGTCACATCCTCTCCCTCATCTATCACCACACATGTACACACATGTATTTGTAAACCACAAACTCTAATTCATTCAATACTCAGAGCCTCTCTCACCCAGCGCACCCCACCCTATCCCAGTTTTTTCCTTTTTGATATCTCTTTATGGGCCTTATTCAGAAAGCCTCGATAAGGCCCTTATCGAGCACTTATCGACCAAAATGGCTACTGGTATTCAGATAGCCTCGATAAGTGCTCGATAATGGCCTGTATCGACGCAAAATTTTATCTCCGTCCGAAATTCGCTGACTGAGCAGCGATCAGGCCCTTATCGACCATTTTCGGAGGGTTGATAAACTCCCACTATTCAGAGACCCGCGAGTCGGGTGTTGCGGCCTATCGCAGCCCATCGCAGGCTTAAAAAACGATTTTCTCCCCAAATCCACTTCCCCACAAAATTGTTGGACAATTGGTGGGGAGATGGCCTCGATGAGCTGCGATGGGTCGGGACTTAGAAGAAATCAGGCCCCTTTCCTGCCTCGGATTGATGCCGGGGGTCTCCGGAGCTGATAGCCATTAATAGCAGCTCCGGACCCCCCCGGCATGCATCCGAGGCAGGAAACATGAATGTACAGTAACTTCATTACCTTAGCGGCTAACCGCTAAGGCAATGAAGGGGATAAACACCCGTGCCAGGCTTACAGTAATAAACATACAGTACAATGCAATACTGTGGCTATCGGGGGTGGGTGAAGGGGGAATTTGGCCCTTAGTGGCTGTTTAGGCATTGCGAGAGGGCTGCGGGGGGAGTTAACCCCTTCATTACCTTCGCGGTTAATACCGCTAAGGTAATAAAGGGGTTAACCCAACCGCTCCCCCCCGCAAGGTCTAAACACCCATCCTTAGGGCTAATACCCCCTTCACTCACCCGTGAGGCCTAAGCACCACCCCAGACTGACTATACCCACCCTATACCCATTGAGTAGTATAGTGGTACATCATACCCATATAATAATAATTTGGGCATGATAAGCCTCTATAGCACTCAATGGGCACCCTAATAAAAATACAGTAATACACAACACACAGTAATAAAACCTAACTATATTCCCAAAAAACACACTTCACTAAATAAAATCAGTAGCCAGCTAATCCAATCAATAGAAGCAATTACAACATCAACAATGAATTAATTAAACCATTACCCAATCAAACCAATTAATCCCTAATCAGATACATGTTGTCTCCATTTTTTATTTAACAGTAATGATGAACTATTTTGCCTGTAGCTATAAAAGGTGACAAACAGTCTTATCATGAAAGAGATTAGATAAACATCGTAAAAAATCCTCCAAAGCCTTTGGAAACATTTAGAGTTTAAAACGTTATTTAAAAATAATTTTTGTTTAATTTTTTGATGAGCCATTTACATTTAACACATTCAACACATCACTACCAGCAGTCATTAGGTCCCCAGAGTGACTGGTCATTTAAATGGAAAGGTTTTCAGAGCAGGCATTTGTCTTGCTTGTAAATTCTATGCCAGGGCCGTCAAACACGTGGCCCACAAGGCATAACCATGTGGCCTGCGCCTGTGTAGCAGACAGTCCACTAAAGGCAGGCAGGCAGGCACACACTGTACTGTGAGCAGGTGAGTCCACCCGCCCAACCACACCCACAACCGCCAGCCCGATCGCCCCATGCCCCAGAGGAGGGAGAGAGAGAGAGGTGATGAGGAGAGGGAGAGAGAGAAAGGGGAAATGGGGAAAGGGAGAGAGAGAAAGGAATGATGGAGAGAGAAGGAGAGAGAAGGGGGGAGAGAGAGAGGTGAGGGGATGGGGGAGAGAGAGAAGGGGGTTGGGAAAGAGGGGGTGGGGGAGAGAGACACCAGTGACGTTTGCATACGTATTTTTAATAAGGAAACCCCAAGAAAAAAGTGTACGTGCAGGTTATAGTGACTTTTATTTTCCACAGCTCTGATGGTACATATCACATTCTTCCTATTATTCTGTGGTTTGCAAAGTGAAGCTGATGTGCTCAACCAATACCAAGCAAAAAATGACAATAGATAGTATTTCCTTTAGACAAAGACATTTGTACTAAATATACAGTATGAAACATTCTTTGTCTCCATATCACATGCCCAGGAACACTGGCAGCATAGCTGCCATACAGTACTGTTACTGTATGTTGGTAAATGCCTAGCTGCACAGAACAAAATAGATCATTGGACTACAGAGCTTAGGAAATGATCACTTAGCCACTGTCTGTGAGCACAGTGGATGAATAGAACTACCCTACTGAGTTAGTCTGTGAAAGTCATTAGCGATGTGTATACTGTACCAATAAACACACACGCTGCTATCAGATTAGAAGACAAAACGGTTGCCATGGCAACAGACGGACATGAGCGCGCGCCTGAATTCAGCATTAATTTAAAATAAAATAAAAAAATTCTGAGTCTCCTTGGAGTCAGTACTGTGAAATACAAGTGCTTGCGAGCCCTATAATCTGCGGCAGCCTTTGAAAACCCATCCAATGTGTGTTGAAGCTGAGCCAATTAACGTTAAGAGAATCGGGTGAATGGCAGAGAATCTGGCAAGGATATGTTTACCAATTAGTTCTTTTTTTTTATGATGCAAATGTTGCACACCATGCAGCAGGAGGAGAAAGATCGAGCTGCACTAAATATGAAACCGTTAATTGCATTTTCAGAAACACAGCTACAAGGTGAAACGATTCATACAAATGATAACGGAGTTCTACCACCTACTGAGCTTTGGTTTAATACTTCTGCTAATCTGTTTGTTTTAAAATACCCCATAAATCTTTTCAGTGAAGGCGAACGCAAAGTCCTCTTGTACTTGCAATGATACAGTTTCTTAGTAATGCATGATAACTTACAGGTCTCACGTACAGCAGCCATGTTTTTTCTTTCTTTCTCCCAGCAGCCTCTACTTTACCATTTCTATTCTGACCAGGCACTTGATTTATAAAACATTAGTGAGAATAACTGTTTAACAGTCATATGCGGGGGCTCTTAAAATGTCCACCATTATAAATGTTGCAATATCCCGCAGATCACTGCAAACATGGCATCCCTGAAGCGTTCATTCTATATATAGGTTAGGTATATATTTCCAGCTCTACCATAATGAAAGCAGTATGTATTGTAGAACCCATATGTGACGGAGCGACCTCCTAGTTAGGGTCAGTAAGAAGATCACACCAATGCTTGGAGATACAGACCTCCAAAGGGGGTGCCGGTATCTCAGCAAAGTTTAAAGCCCCCCGGTCACGTGGGCCAATAGGAACCCGAACCGGATGATGTCACAGCTTCCTATTGGCCTGCAGGTCGCGGGAACGCTGAAATAACGCCATTACATGAATCCTGGTAGCCAAGCAAAGCAGCTACCAGCACTCACTACGGAGGGCTTTATCTCCAGAATCAGGGGGTCCCCGTAGCTGACATTAATGGGATTCAGCTCCGGAGACCCCCTGCTTCAAACCTATGTTAAAAAATGTACAAATCTCCAATACAATCACTCGCTTGGATTGCCGCTTTAACCTCCAGTCCAATCCCTGCACTCTTGGCATAGCTGGACACTAAGATGTGGTCTCCTGGGTCTGGAGTAGTGCCTTTCACTTCCTATTCTCCTATACACACCATACTATTAACTTTGTGTTGTCAACAGTGTGACTAATGTAGATACTATAGTGATGGACATGAAGCTGTTATTGCATTGTTTCTATATTACAGTATTCTTTTTGAGACCTTCAGAAACAAAGTATTATATAAGTATATTACAATTAGATTGTAAGCTCTTCGGAGCAGGGACTCCTCTTCCGAAATGTTACTTTTATGTCTGAAGCACTTATTCCCATGATCTGTTATTTGTGTTTTTTTTGTTATTTATATGATTGTCACGTGTATTACTGCTGTGAAGCGCTATGTACACTAATGGCGCTATATAAATAAAGACATACATACAAGTGAAAACCTAATTTGGTGATATGATACACATTTCAAGAAACTACTATCGTATAGCATTTTAATTTCCCAAGAAAAAGAACAAAAGTTATAATTGTATCTAGTGATGACAAGGACAATGTTTCAGGGTAAAGAGAGTGCAACATAAGTCTCATACGCCCATAATATATATTTTCTTTAACTGTGCATGCAATGTCTTGTATATAATGTATACCCTGTTCATTTATGTAACTGTATTTGTAACCATGTATTATTTGTCTTAACTCTGTGCCCAGGACATACTTGAAAACGAGAGGTAACTCTCAATGTATTACTTCCTGGTAAAATATTTTATAAATAAATAAATTATATATTATAACCTATGAGCCTGCATGTACTTTATCTAGCAGGAGCACACATTACAGAGAATACTAATGGAATCTTCCCATGTTACGGGTACTGGATTTTAACTATTGGGATTATAAACAAAAATATATAGCCTCCTAGTCTCCACATAAAACTAATGAAATGACAATGATTAAACAAGGGAGCATGTTTTATGCTTGAGACAGCCAATGGGTTAATAGTGAAATAAAAAACTGTGGCAAACCAATTAAATTCTGCAGTGCATACCATTAATTAAAGCGACTGCAAAAAAGAGCAACAGCAAAACAGAACATGAAGTATCTTTCTCTGAAGCCTCAACCACGTAAACAGTTGGAAGAAATGGCAGCTTATTGGCACATATGTTTTCCCCAACAATGGATGTAGCCAGGTCACTTAGTTTGTCATTTAGTGGGAGAGCAGTACAGCAAGACTGAGGGCAAAGTTCTATGGGACGACCTTCAAATACTTCACATACTGTAGCACAACTGTATTAAAACCAGATAAATGTTGGCAATACAAAGGTAGTAAACTGGTATTTCAAAGAAACATAATAACAGTAATCATTTATGAGCAAAATGTGACCTGTGATCATTGGCTACATTTTATGATGCCAAAATAATAGCAGGCAAAAACTAGACAAAGCTGAAGGAATGTGTGAATATATGTAAAGGTGAAAAGGTCCACTTAGTCTCCGACCCTCAAACCAATTTAATGTTTCAATATGCATGGCAATCATCTTTTCGTTACCTTATCTGAACCAGGGGGGTCTCCTGGAGCTGAACTGAATAACCCCAAACTGCAGGGACCTGTGATTGCTAATATATTTATTTATGCCACTACTTGCACGGAAAAACAAAAATGATTGCAAGGTCATTAGCAATGTCACTTGACGATGACATCACAGCTCTTTAATGGCACGAGTTTAACACGACTCCAGTGGCTATATTATTTCTCCTGGCGAAGATTTCTTGAAAGGGAGTTTCAAAATCAAATATCTCAGCAACCTTGGAGACCCAGAGCTCGGAGTGCAGGGGTTCAACTACAGGGAGCCCACTGATTCCAATAAGGTAAAAACAAGCAGCATAAACTGTTGTTGGAGGACGAATTCTGAGACGAGGGCTCAACCACAAAAGGGGCCCTGCTCGTCAGCTATAGATGTAGCAGACATCACTGCTTTCATTAATGCGCCAGCATTGCACAAATAGCACAACGAATGAAGTGTGCATTAAGGGAATGGCGTGTGCCTCAACATTTGTTTCAATGGCGTTGTGTCAAATAAATATTGTGCCACGTTTCACGTGACGCTGAGCGCCACACAGGAGTATAGACATCTGCTTTTTATATAAGGTGGAATTAGGACTGGATCACACTATCCTGCAAAATGTGGAAGTAGCTACTTATGTAATATATCCTCCAGCTACTGTTAGCTTCAAGTTACCAAAGCAGATCCTTGATTTGATTATTCACACCACACAACTTTATACTGTACATGTTACCAAACAGCAATTTCAGTGCAGAAAGATAATTTCAAACAAGGTGATCCACAAACTCCCATTAATTTCTTTCTTTTTTTAATAAATCCGTTCTGTGGTATTAGATAATAGTGACAGTTTTTTTCTGTTTTTTAATTCAACTCTTAATGCCATTTTTAATATACTGAGAATCCTTTGATTTCTATAGCAGGTTTTATCACAGCTCCCCCAGCAGTGCAAGATCTTTGTAACACTTTCCTGTTTGTAATAATGTGTTGCCAAGATTCCCAGCAGTTTGAAATCTAAACTGTAACAATAACTAATGTTACCTTAGTAATCTAAGCACACATTGTAGCTGCTGAGTTATACTGACAGAAGGATTGATTGGAACTGAAAGGCAGCCATTTAGTTAGGCACACAATCGGCAGTTTTCCAGATTTAAAATAGGAGCACCAAACAATTGGCAGCTTAGGTGAGAATGTAGAATTATATGAGAGAGAAGGATTTCCATACCAACTATATAGAGTTGACAAACCTAAGGCCTATCAACTGAAGTTATGTCAGACCAAACTGGACTAGAACCCACAACCACTGCATTTCTAGGCCGCAGCTCTAGCAGTGTGAGCTAAACCAGCTGATGGCTAGCATTACACCACTGTCGGCTAACAGTATACCTCCAAGGGATCTATTTTGTTGATTGTAACCTTGATTTTTCCGCCCATCCCTACTTATTCCATTTTAAGTAATTTCAAGACTTCAGCAGTCTTACATTTTAATCTTATCTATAACTGTTATATTCGCCCATTATCATATATTATCTCTAACTGTCCATGTAACCATCTATTGTCATCATACTTCTGTGCCCAGGACATACTTGAAAACGAGACGTAATTCTCAATGTATTATTTCCTGGTAAAACATTTTTAAATTAATAAAAAAAATACATTTAAAAAACATAAGGTTGTTGCCAGTCTCTGCTATTATTTTAGATGTTATACTATTGTATTGTATTGTATGTCTTTATTTATATAGCGCCATTAGTGTACATAGCGCTTCACAGTAGTAATACATGTGGTAATCAAATAAATAACAGATAATATAAATAACAGATCATAGGAATAAGTGCTTTAGACATAAAAGTAACATTTCGGAAGAGGAGTCCCTGCCCCGAGGAGCTTACAGTCTAATTGGTAGGTAGGGAGAACGTACAGAGACAGTAGGAGGGAGTTCTGGTAAGTGCGTCTGCAGGGGGCCAAGCATTATGTATCGTGTTTAGAATATCCACAGTGCTATTCATATGCTTCTTTAAGCAAGTGTGTCTTAAGGTGGGTCTTAAAGGTGGATAGAGAGGGTGCTAGTCGGGTACTGAGGGGAAGGGCATTCCAGAGGTGTGGGGCAATCAGTGAAAAAGGTTTAAGGCGGGAGAGGGCTTTAGATACAAAGGGGGTAGAAAGAAGACATCCTTGAGAAGAACGCAAGAGTCTGGATGGTGCATACCGAGAAATTAGGGATGAGATGTAAGGAGGGGCAGAAGAATGTAAAGCTTTAAAAGTGAGGAGAAGAATGGAGTGTGAGATGCGGGATTTGATCGGAAGCCAGGAGAGGGATTTCATGAGGGGAGATGCTGAGACAGATCTAGGAAAGAGTAGAGTGATTCTGGCAGCAGCATTTAGGATAGATTGTAGGGGAGACAGGTGAGAGGCAGGAAGGCCAGACAGCAGGAGGTTACAGTAATCAAGACGGGAGAGAATGGGGGCCTGAGTCAGAGTTTTAGCAGTCGAACAACAGAGGAAAGGGCGTATCTTAGTTATATTGCGGAGGAAAAAGCGACAAGTTTTAGAAATGTTTTGAATGTGAGGGGCGAATGTGAGAGAGGAGTCGAATGTGACCCCTAGGCAGCGTGCTTGGGCTACTGGGTGAATGATTGTAGTTCCAACAGTAATGTGGAAGGAGGTAGTAGGGCCAGGTTTGGGAGGAAGTATGAGGAGCTCTGTTTTAGCCATGTTGAGTTTAAGGCGTCGGAGGGCCATCTAGGATGATATAGCAGAGAGACATTCAGAAACTTTGGTTTGTACAGCAGGTGTAAGGTCAGGTGTTGAAAAGTATATTTGTGTTTCGTCGGCATAGAGGTGATAATTAAACCCAAAAGATGTTATTAGGTCACCTAGAGAGAGTGTGTACAGAGAAAAGAGAAGAGGTCCCAGGACAGAGCCACAGAGAGATCAATAGAGGAGGAGGAGGTGTTAGCAGAAGAGACACTAAAAGTACAATGGGAGAGGTAGGATGAGATCCAGGATAGAGCTTTGTTCCGAATACCTAGAGTATAGAGAATGTGGAGGAGAAGAGGGTGGTCCACGGTGTCAAATGCTGCAGAGAGGTCGAGTAATATGAGCAGAGTGTAATGACCTCTGTCTTTGGCAGCATGGAGGTCGTCAGTTATTTTAGTGAGGGCTGTTTCGGTGGAGTGAGCAGTGCGGAAGCCAGATTGTAGAGGGTCTAGGAGAGAATAGGTGTTGAGAAAATGGAGCAAGCGAGAGAATACAAGACGTTCAAGTAGTTTAGAGGCAAAAGGCAGGAGGAAGACAGGTCGATAGTTAGAAAGACAGGTAGGGTCAAGCTTGCTGTTTTTGAGTAATGGTATGACTGTTGCATGTTTGAAGGAGGATGGAAAGGTTCCAGAGCAGAGGGAGGAGTTAAAAATGTGTGTAAGTGTAGGGATTATAGTAGGAGCTAGAGGTTTTAGGAGATGGGAGGGAATGGGGTCAAGAGGGCAAGTGGCAGAGGGAGAAGAGGAGATCAACAGCGACACATCCTCCTCTGAGACAGTGGAAAAAGAGTCAAGGAAGGCAGGAGGAGAGTTAGGAAGAGGTGTAGGATTGGGGGAAGAAACAGAGGGGATGTTCTGCCGTATGGATTCCACCTTTTCCTTAAAATAGTCAGCAAACTCCTGAGCGGAGATGGAGGAAGGAGAGGCAGCTGAGGGTGGTTTGAGTAGAGTATCAAAGACAGAGAACAGTCGGCGTGGGTTAGACTTGTGCCTGTTGATTAGTGCAGAAAAGTAGGCTTGTTTAGCTTGCGAGAGGGCAGAGTTGAAACAGGATAGCATAAATTTGTAGTGAAGGAAGTCTGCGAGAGTGTGAGACTTCCTCCAGAGGCGTTCATGCGCGTGTGGGAATTTAGCCAGGGTCTAGGGTTAGAAGGGCGAGGGTGGCAGAGAGAGAGCGGGGCATGTAGATCAAGAGACGAGGACAAGACAGATTTGTACTTTCTGACCAGGTTGTCAGGGTCTGTAGCAGAGCTGAGAGAGGAGAGGGAGGAGTGTAAAGTGGACTCAAAGTCAGGTAAGTGAATAGAGCGCAGGTTTCTGCAGAACCGGGGGGTAGATGGAGGTGGAGAAGGGGAGAAGCGAGATAAAGAGAATGAGATGAGATGATGGTCAGAGAGAGGAAAAGGGGAAATGGAGAAATCAGAGAGAGAGAAGTTTTTAGTGAAAACCAGGTCTAAGTAGTGGCCATCCTTGTGGGTGCTTGCTGCAGTCCACTGTTGAAGGCCAAAAGAAGAGGTAAGAGAAAGAAAGCGGGAAGCCCAAGAGAGAGAGGGATCATCAATGTGGCAATTGAAGTCCCCAAGGAGAAGAACAGGGGAGTCTGAGGAGAGAAAGAAAGAGAGCCAGGATTCAAAGTGAGTGAGAAAGGCAGAAGGGGGATGAGTAGAGGTAGGTGGGCGATAGATGACCGCCACATGAACAGGGAGAGGAGAGAAGATCTGGACAGTGTGAGCCTCAAAGGAGGGAAAAGCAAGAGAGGGGGGAATTGGAAGGGTTCGGTAATGGCAGACAGAGGAGAGCAGGAGCCCCACGCCTCCACCCCTGCCATCAGGGCGCGGAGTGTGGGAGAAGGAAAGGCCACCATAGGAGAGGGCAGCTTCCAGAGCAGAGTCAGACTGAGTGAGCCAGGTCTCAGTTATAGCAAAGAGAAGCAGGGAGTGAGAGAGAAAGAAGTCATGTACAGAGAGGAACTTGTTAGAAAGAGAGCGTGCGTTCCAAAGGGCACAGGAGAAAGGGAGAGAGGAGGGAGGGTGGCAGGGGATGGGTATGAGGTTGGAGGGGTTGACACCAGAAGGAGTAGAAGTTGCATGTGGGAGGCGAGGACGAGCGCAAGTAGAAATAAGACAGGGACCAGGATTGGGAGAGATATCCCCAGAAGCAAGGAGGAGAAGCATGGATAGAAAGAGGATGTGTGAGGAGGATTTGTAGGGGTGTGTTTTAGTGCAGGGGATATAGCTGTGTGGTGTCAGAGGACGCAGGTAAGAAAGGAGTTCATGTGAACTGAGAAGTGGTGAAGGAAGGAGAGATGGAGATATATGAATAGAGTTTGAGACATACTGAGGCTGGTAGAAAGAAGTGCATAATTTGAGAAGAAGTGAAGTCACAGCAAATATAAATGGTAAAGGCAGCATCACAGCAGTAATGATGCAGTCTGGTATTGATGCTATCCTCCTTTCCAGCGTAGTTCAAATGCAGGAATCAGGGCCAGATGGGGTGTCCACTTCTTCCTCACTTCTTTTGTCCTTCCTTTTAAACTTCAGTTGTTCAGTAGTCATGCCACTTATAATGGGCCACTTGGATATGGGCTGCAAGCAGACTAGCTGTTCTGACTGGGTTTATATAGGCCTAAAAGTCACATGACAGTATGGTTCTGTCTGCTTAATTAGCACATCTGAGGCACATTCAAACAAATGGTTTTCTACACAGGGTGTTCCCTGCCTAGGTGGAAACACTTAATTTGATTAGGGGTAGACAGAAAACAGCATTCAAATATGGTTTTTACCTAGCATTGGATCACTTGCATATACTATATAATACACACAGCAGAGGCTTCAATGAGGATTTAGAGATGGATTTTACCTAGCATTGGATCACTTGCATATACTATATAATACACACAGCAGAGGCTTCAATGAGGATTTAGAGATGGATTTTACCTAGCATTTTACCTAGTTATCTGCTATCATAACTATTTCTGCCTTTCTCCTCCCATGGACTTAAGTTTTCTAGTATTATCTTTATTTAATATGGGTGCCTCCCACCTTGCTGAACAATCCCTTCCTCCTGAAAAAAATATGTTACCAAGTTCCTATCTATTCTGCCCAGCTCAATATTTCTTGTTTCACCATCCCCTTTCCCTTCTAGTTTAAAATCTCCTCCTGCCTTTTAATCATCTCCTCCCCTAGAACAGAAGATTTGCCTTCATTGACGTGCAATCTATCCCTACTATAAAGATGGCACCTCTCCTAGAAGGTCGCACAGTACTCTAAAAACTTCAAATCCCTGTATTCTACACCTAGTTCTTAGCCATACATTATCTTCCTTACGCTGCATCCGCCTCCCTGGGTAAGCACATGCCACTTATATTTTTAAAAATACTACCTTGGAAGGTCCTTGCATTGCACTTGCAGCACTAGAACCTTGAAATCACTCTTTCTCTAACTTTATCATTGGTGTCAACATACTGTATGCCAAGGCTGCTGGGTCATTCCAAGCTCCTTCCGATAATCTACCTACCAGATGCACAATATGCCCAAACCATCGAAAAGCATCAAACTGTTTGATTCACGCAGTCACGGTAACAGAACAGCCTTCTCCGCCCTCCTAATGATTGAGTCCCTTACCACCACAAGCTGCCTAAGTTTCTGAGTATCCTGGGTCCCTCTGTGCTGTAGGGACAATTGCCCTGGCAGCTAGAGGAATTAGTTTGCCCCAGCATTGCCTTACATGTCCCTCAACCCCAAATATATTCACTCAATATGGCAAATCTTTTGGAAATGGTCAGCCCAGAACTGGCCTGCATAATCTCCTGCTTACCATGCTAACTCTTATCCAGCTGCCTCTGTCCTGCGGCGGATTTGAAAGTCCACCGCCCGTAGGCACTTCGTTGTGGCGGCTGCCGCTCTCCTTCCCCTTCTGAACCACAGCGTCAAATTATGCTGTGGACGTCACCAACGTGATGTCGCACAGCCTGATGTTGCCATGGTAGCGCGACACCATGACTTAATTTGATGCCGCGATGCCATGGCAACGTCATTTGACACTGCTATTCGAAAGGAGAAGGAGGGCAGCAGCAAGGAGGCGGCCGCCACAGCTCAGAGCCTTCCCATTAGGCCCGATTGACCCGAGAGCACTACAAGTGTACATGGGGGCGAACATTTTTGCCACGCACAACTTTTTCCACACACACACACACACACACACACACACACACACACACACACACACACACACACACACACACACACACACACACACACACACACACACATATATATATATACATACATACATACATACATATACACCCATACACACACACACACACATATACACACACATACACACACACATATATATATATATATATATATATATATATATATATATATATATATATATATATATATATATATACATACATAACATACATATACACCCATACACACACACACACACACACACACACATATACATACACACATACACACATACACACATACACACATACACACATACACACACACACACACACATATACACACACACACACATACACACACATACACACACATACACACACACACACACACACATACACACACACACACACACACATACACACACATACACACACACACACACACATACACACACACACACACACATACACACACACACACACATACACACACATACACACACATACACACACATACATACACACACACACCGGAGCCAGGAGGGGAGACAGGATAGAGTGAACCAGCGAGCGCAACCAAAATGAGCTGGGGGGAGTGTGGGGGGATGAGGGGAGTGTGGGAGGATGCCGGCTGTTTAGCAAGCCAGGAGGGGAGACAGGATAGAGTGAACCAGCGAGCGCAACCAAAATGAGCTGGGGGGAGTGTGGGGGGATGAGGGGAGTGTGGGGGGATGGGGGGAGTGTGGGGGGATGGGGGGAGTGTGGGGGGATGCCGGCTGTTTAGCAAGCCAGGAGGGGAGACAGGGCATAGGGAACTCACCTGTTAGTCTGAAGAGTGGTCTCCGTCGGACTCGGGGAACGGAGAGTAAGGGGGGAGAGAGAGAGAGAGATAGGAGAGTACCCTGAGACACCCCAGTCTCCACCGCCGATGTTTTAAATGCCTGGACGAATGGTCTAGGACAAATGGTCGCGGCCACTTCGCCACTAAGATAAGTGCCTAAACCCCTTACCCTAAGCCCTTACCTTAAAACCTGTTATCTTAACTACTTAAACCCCCTTTAGCTAGCCCCCAAGCCACTAAAACCCCTTAAATTAACCCCCTACCCTAACTGCTAAAACCCTTTAAATTAACCCCCTACCCTAAGCAGAAAAACTTACCATCGGCAGTCATTTGGTCGCGGCGAAACGGCTGCAACTAACTGTCCTATTCCGCTGGCCGCTGTAAGAATAAAAATCTACTTCCCCCCCCCCATACCTCACACCTACTACCCAGGGCAGTGTTTTATTCTTACAAATAAGGGGATATCCTAAAGTAGAAAGGGCACTACCACTGTCAATCAAAGGCAACCCATGTTTGTACAAATAAAAATGTACCTTCTGGTATTAACTTTAACTAAATTGTACCTCAGTCACACAGCTCAGCCAGTGCTAGCAAACATGGAACCATAAAAAAAACGGTATTATAATTTTAAGAATGAACCTTAAATAAAGCGAATACACTACTCAAATAATTAATGGTGGTTTTGTTAGCGAAATCATCATTAATTCCAGTTTTCACAACTTGTATCAGAAATTTCTTCACCTTCATATCTGTTTCCCATACAAGCTTTTCGGGGGGGTTTTACCATTCACAGTATGTAAAAATGCATTGTCCCATACAGTACTTCATCTATCAACTTAATTTAATGACATACTCCTTTTTGTAATGCGATATATTGATGTATTGCGTTTATAGCTTTCCGCTGCTAACTTATATAAATAACAGAAGAGAGGGGGTAGGGAGTGATCAACTAAATCATACTGATTGTAATATAGAGAAATAATAACTTCCAATCGATAATTATCAATAGGGGTAGGTGCAACTGTGAATTGAAGTGAATCAGAGAAAGATAAGGGGTACAAAATGATTGTACTCCAGGAGAGAATTCACTTAAATGCACACTACTATAATTAAAATTATTAAAGGTTATATTTTAATTATAGTAGTGTGCATTTAAGTGAATTCTCTCCTGGAGTACAATCATTTTGTACCCCTTATCTTTCTCTAACTTATATAAATAAACACACAAAATCTTTCTTCGTAGATTAATGCCAAATTTAAAAATGAGAGAATTTTTAAGAATCTGATGTTTAGACGCTGTAGACTCCTCATATTGAAATAAATGCAAGTAGATATATATTTTTTTAGTTCTGAGCTATTATATATATATATATATATATATATATATATATATATATATATATATATATACTGTATATAAAAGACTGCTAATCAAACACCTGGCACTAGAACAACATTGAAAAAGCTAACTCGTATAAATTACAGTAATAAGGTCTATGTTTGAATAATACAGGAGTCTAGTGTCCCTACGGGCATTCATTTGAAATAAAAACATGAAATATGTGGAGAGACCGCACTGATAAAACAGCTAAGAACGTTTCATGTACGAAAAGGACATATATATTTTTTTATTGATTTATCAATGGCCATTGCACGCACAGCAGTCACACACAAGGAGACAGCAATAATGCCAATTTCTTATGTGGAAAATACGCTCACAAATACTGTTAAAATCTCATTGACTAGAGCTGAAAATAATACAGAATGTGCTTTCCATTCTGAGATACCTTGTTAATCAAAGCTCCCTGCTACAGTGAAAAGACAGAGGGGGCAAAAAAAGACAATTTGATCCTATCGGTTGACAGGCAGCGCTTAACCCAGATTTAAATAGCGGGGAGAGAGTGAGACTGGTTCTCTAATAAAGAGAATATGATCGCTTGTTTCCAAAAAGGAAATATGTTCCTCAAGCACAACAATTCACACTACTCTGTCATACCCAGGACATAACACAAAGGATGAATATTCTGCACAACTCTACGCATTCCTGTGTTGTTTCCTCCAAAGATTAAGGTAACGACCTAGGGATGATGTACAGTAGAATGAACAAAGTCTGCCCTGGGAAACCAAGCTCTTTGAAGCAGGATTACTACTTTTCTGCTCTGTTTGTGCTGTTGGAGCAATTTAAAAGAACTAGAAAACTACTGTAGTCTCATAACATAAGTGCTCCTTACCTTACTAATACTAATAACAAAACCTGACACCCAGTAACTGTTATGTCTATTGTATTTTATTACAATAAGGATCGTTTACTTTTTCGTGAAACCCACCTTATAGAATGTATTAATGTTCTCTAAAAAAACAAAATCTCTTTTCTTATGAGCTTCTGCTACGGTACAGTATGTTGCAGCCTGGATACCTTATAGAAATAAAAATGTCAGACGATAGAAGAGTACAGCATTGTTAAATGATGTTCTTGTTGGACATATTATTGATAGATTGTTTTCATTTGTTGGCATGGGGCTGGAACAAGGGGTGCAGGGGATGCTGGAGCCCCCCCTGGATTTAATGTATATATAGTATGTCACTGATTTGGTATGTACACCACCCCCTCCCAAAATATTGTTCCTGCACTCCTGTTTGTTGGTTATATTTTTCAGCAAAAAACACAGTAATAAATGGTTGAGCTGAGTGTGGTTTTACAAAATAGGTTTTTAGCATAAAAGTCAAATTTGTACAACAGTTTTTCTTTGAAGTCAGTTCTATGTGTTCATGATAACCAACTACCAGTAAAAACGGAATAGACTGAAATGCCAAATATTACGATGACACAGGATTATACAGTATAACATTGATTTAAGTTAAAATACTATGGATGCAGAACCACATTGATGGCTTAGGTCCCGATTCAGAAGCAGAGGAATTCAGTTAGCAATGCATCTTCTATTCACATGTATGGAGGTTTATGCAGAGTGTTCTGTACCTTGCCTCTCATCACACCATATTGACGAAGAAGTAGGAGGCCACTCAGCAACATAACTTGGCATTGCAGTAAACGGCAAGTCATGCAAGACCTTAATTACAATTATTAATATTTGTTTTGATGCTCAGTTGAATATAAATTTACTAGAGTCAAAAGCCTAATCCTAATAGCACAACAGTAAATGCCACTAAATGCATGAATGCATACTGCTTTCACTTTATCAGTGCTGAATCCAGCTCATGTCTGCGTAAGAAAAACATGCTGTATCATTTCCAAAGATTCAGTGATCATGGCTGGGGTATGGGTCACCTACGTTATTATTTACACTAATATTATTTACAGAATGAGAATCTTCTGAAAAACTTTACCTTTACGATCGGTATTGAACAAGGAAATTTCAGGGCATTGTAAAAAATATATATAAACAGCGTAAGCATATATAAAATATTATGAGTTACATTTAATTACTTGGTTGCACACTGATTACAAAATATATTTTTATTTCTTAAGAATCACCAGGAATCTATGCTTTCCAGTACTGATCAACAAAGTGGTTTTATTTTTATTTTTTTACTTCTTTAGCAGTTCAAAAAGCAGAAGTGCCACTTTCTAGGTGACTGGGCCATCTTATTTAATGAGACCATACAGTAGTTGGTGGCATTAGAGGAGTACCTGACCAACAGGGAACTCCACTAATAATGACCAAAGACAATACTTTGGGGGTAATTGGGCTTTATTCTATACACACACACACACACACACACACACACACACACACACACACACACACACACACACACACACACACACACACACACACACACACACACACACACACACACACACACACACACACAAGAATTCCCTATTATCTGAACAGAAGGCTCCCTGCCCCTCCTGGCCCATGGCTCACTCTTAACCATATATCAGCCATCCTTTTGGCCTAATGCCCATTTCAAATCAGGGTTACTCATGCCTGCATCCAAGGCCAGGCATGCCCCTATCATACCATCAGACTCCCTTATCTACCAAATCTTAAACCCCCTTGGTTTCCAATAGAAACTGCCCTGGGTCTCTTGTTGCTAGCGCTATGATGGAAAGGCTAGCCATTACACAGCAAAGCAAATCAAACAGGAAGGCCCGGGAGGGAGTCAGTAGCTTCCACCCCTGATGACTGCTGGAGGTAAGCTCCGCAGCCCTTTATTTACTGCTTCACTGCTGAGAGGCTAATCAAAACCCTTGGTCATGTCCTCTCCATCTCCTGCAAAACTAGAGAGCTTCGTTACAGTCCTAATGCACTAATTTTGCTTCAAGGGTATTGGCTACTTTCCTCTTTTACTATAATCGCAAGTGTTCTATATATCCCTTTAAACATACCTACAAACATGTGGAGAGACCAAAAACAGGCACAGCTGAGAAACCTGGGAAATATTCTAATTTGGATATGCAAATGACTCCTATTAGCATATTTCCAAGGTACACTATCACAGGGGTGCCCATTTTTACACAAAGGTGTTCTCACCTTGTTATATACTGTATATATATATAGCACTTCAGACTCTAATACCAGTCACTCTCTCTCTTTACACTTTCCAGCAAAACCCATATATTTCAGCTTCTGGCCATCGGCTAAATTGTGTAGATTTACACTCATTTTTAAGCTACCCTGTTAAGGTGGGCAAACAATCACCATATGCACAACAAATAATATGCCCACTTCTATTGTACTGTAGATGTCACTTTCAACTGATTTCTGCCTGAAGTCCCCTAGAAGTGGTTACCGACACAACACATTGTAACTGATCACATTGTGACCCAAGTCTTATTTGCAAGCATTTCTTTTCTATGGTGTTTACATGTGTAGCAGGGTTCCCCGGTTCCCCCTTTCCCCCTCCCTTACCTCCATTATGGTAGGGGTGCTTGCGGGTGGCGATGGCTGGCCGGCGGCTCCCTTTGCAGATGCCGCCATGTTTAAAGTGTTTGCGCATGCGCGGAGTGTCGCACATGCGCAGAAGGTGTTCGGCTGCCATGTTGGGGTTGACGTGAGGTTAGCACATGCACAGTCAGTGTGTGGAGTCCGGGCGGCCATTACAGATTGAACAGGTGCAGATAGTGCTAGCGGTGGCCATTATAGCATCGCGCAGGCATGGTAGATATAGCGCACGCGTCCCTAATGATAGAAAGGCTCCCAAGGGACTGCAACACCCAGAAAGCTTAGCGGATGATAGGCCACATGACACCAGGGAGCCAATGAAAGAGCAAGCTTCTCCTGAGCAGAGAGATACATTTTGAGCGCTCAGGCTTGCAGATCAGTAAGAGCTGGGATACAGACAGGGGAAGATGTATATGTGCAGGAAGGCAAGTGGCCTCTGCACAAAGCCAGAGATCTCCCCTGGGCCCCAGCTAGGCCCTACTCACCTCATAATGTGTGGTTGCTACAGGGACAGGCCCTTAGGTAGGGACCCTGCCCCTTTAGTTGTTTGTTAGTTCAGGGACACAGCCAGAACGCTGTGCAGCCTTGAAGGTTGTGGACTGCAACCACACCCTGTCCAGTTGCAGAGACGGTTTCCATGGTGGGATCATCCTACAGGACATCATCCCACGCGGAGGCTGAATCGTCGTGGGATCATTATCATTACCATTATACACCAAGTGCACCAACTTTATCCTCATCTAGTACGGCGCTGATCACGCCTAAGGGGTGGGGTGTGGGACTTTGGGTACATGGGGTGGGGTGAAGGCCCTGCGAGGCATGGGGCAGTTTTATCTCTAGTCATTATAGAGTCTAGTGTTCAGGGTTATCTGTTATGTCTATGTTCTAGAAGACCCTTCTATTTTTACAGAGCTATGTGTTCATTGTGATTGTGTCCTGTGAGCGGCTGCTTCCGCTCTGCTGGGATTCCTCACAGGTGGAGGCGCTGCACCATATAGTAAGGGAAAAACCCGAGGCTCCCCGTGGCGGAGGCTTAGGCTCCTGTGAGCCAACAGGTAAAGGGCAGCACCAGTAGCATAATTACATCCTACCCCCAGATCTCACTTAGGGGTGAGGGAAACAGGACTACACATGTATTAGAAAAAAGGCACCTTCCACTAACAAGGAAATCGTCACATGTGCTATACATGTGCAACATACTGTATATTGTTAGTTAAAGACCATTAAGGTTTCTAAGTTTACAGAGTTTTTCTATTAACAGATTAAAGTAGTGTATGAGATTGGTATTTACAGTATATGTGTAGAAGAGCAAAACAAATAGGAATGTCTAATTATTTTTGGCCCGCTAGCTGGATATTCTGGCAAGCAGAGACCGAAGGTCATGCGAGAAAGCCCGTAGGCAATCTGTACAAGGCCACCGATCCAACTATATCCTAATCATTTCTTTAACTTAACATTATCCAAGCATCAATACTCCCCTAAGACGCACTTATAGAACACCCTATTACCGTCTCTGTACGTTCTTCCTATCTACCAATTCGATTGTAAGCTCTTCGGGGCAGGGACTCCTTTTCCTAAATGTTACTTTTATGTCTGAAGCACTTCTTCCCATTATGAGTTATTTGTATTATCTGTTATTTTTATGATTATCACATGTATTACTGCTGTGAAGCGCTATGTACATTAAAGGCGCTATATAAATAAAGACATATATACTGTACATACCTTGCAGGGAAAACATGCATAGAGAAAATTCAAAGCATTTTGTCCGCTTTGATACAAAATAACGAATGTATTATTGGAAGAGATACACCGCATTCTTGACATTTTAGTGTTATTGCTTGGATATTCAACCCTGTCCCTATCAGAAGAGCTCAGCTTTATTGGTCTGTCATAACATTATACGCTGAAAACTACCAATGCAGCCTTAAAACAGATATTCACATACAGTATTGGGGCCAATTTATTAAACCGAGATTAGCTATGCAAATGTATCTGACATTTAAAAAAAAAAATACGTTTTCTGTCAAATCCTACATATTGGTATTAATATCTTTTTCAAAATTGTTAGCACATTCTCCCATTATATAGATAAGCAAAATATTAATTTCACCTGTCGGAAGCTGACAATTTGCAGGATTTTAACTGCCTATTACTAGTGTCTTGCACCTTGTTAAATACCATGGGGATACTTCATTTTGCAAGAGTTCCTCATTTGCATACTGTATGGACTTCCACAGCAGAAACCAAATTGTCCCCATTTTTGCACAATTTTGACACGTGACAACAGTTTAATGCAGATGGCGTGATGTGCTTCCTAGTGTTTGAGCTACTAAATACTTCATATTTGCACATATGGATGTTAAGCTTCATGTGTTTTATTTGTATGGTGCTTATGTTGTATGTTAAGCCCTGTGGCATCTTAAGGCATTCCTTTATAACACACTGGTAGCCTCTGATATCCAAGGGGTTAAACTATTTTCCAGGGGTGTACAACTCCAGTCCTCAAGGGCCACCACCAGGTCAGGTTACAAGGACATCCCTGCTTTAGCACAAGTGGCTCAATCAGTGGCACAGTCATTATGACTGAGCCACCAGCGCTGAAGCAGGGACATCCTTGTAACCTGACCTGTTGGTGGCTATTGAGGACTGGAGTTGGTCACCGCTGTGGTAGACAATCTTATTAGACTTTGGCGAAATGATGTAACTAAATAGTCAATTTAAATGAAATATTGGAAATAGTTATACGAGAGGGCTAATAATGCTGAAATGTTGCATTTTAGTGAATTCGGATGTGCGATGCTCGTGTTCTTTGCTGTTAAATTATTTTCTGCCATAAGGTTTTCTAAGAAATCCTATTACATACCCTTCAAGCGAGATTATAACTTAAATTTAACTCAATTTTTAACTCTGTTTTTTAACTAATGTGCTAAATGATCACATTATTTATCGCAATATTTACTATCTTTTTTTTTTTTTAAATATGGAGCCGGTTTCATGAAGATAGAAATGTTCACGCATACAGGTATATTTGTGAGTAAAAACAAATGCACATTTAAAAGATTATTTTTTAATGGCTGCAAGTATAACCTGTTAAAGGGCAGTAGTTGAAAGGTGCTGTTCCATTTACTCAATCCTGTAAAACTGTACTATTTACATTTCTTTTCCATTTGTCATTTCAATTACATATCTAGTAGTTTTCTATTCTGTAGAAATATTAATGGCAAAGTATTTTTTGCTTGGGATTTACGACGATTTCCTACAAATGAATGTAAGAACTCTGGAACGTCTGTCTCGTTTATATAAGAATTTGGCTTTCATGTCTGAATCCGAAAGGCTTATAAAAATATATTAAATTATAAGTCCAGAGTTAACATTAGTAGAGGGCGTTTAACACTGCAGTTAACAGATCTGTTACTAGGTAGACTGCATGTTTAATTCTACATGTCCCCCTCTCGCCATCTCTCTTGATTACCCAGGTGATCTCCTGGAGCACAGCTGTTCTAGTTGTACACTCAAGAATCCTGGTATTGCCATTTAAAACCCTCTACACGGGAGTCACTTAGAAGTGAGAACCATTCCTTTAAAGCGGGTGCACCTGTTTAAAATCCCAGTGTCACCTCTCCTTATGACCTTGCAAGTTATTTTAGCTTCTTCGGGCATCCACATGAAACAGTAGGGCTGCAGGGCAGGGTTTCCTTGTGCATTCAGAAACATCTGGTGTACGTTGGTGTGTACAATGCTAGCAGTATAGGGAAAGAGCATTTTTAGTAACACAAATATCCGTTGGTAACCTCATTACAGGAAAACGAGTGAGTACGTTAAACATCCCTCATCATGACAATGTGGCCAGATAAATATTTATTGTCTCACAGAGGTAAAAACCACCCTGATTTTGTGAAGACTTTTGAATGGAACCAAAATGATTATCTCCAGCTCACCAGTAATTACCACTGCTGCAGTTCACTAGGACTTCATCAGTGGCACCTACCTATCTGGCACCCACCTAAATGATCAGATGTTTTTACTACAGGTTTCTCCTTATTAAAAAAAAAAAAGGAAGGAAGAGAGGTGGAAGTCCTAAATAAAGATTTATTTGTTAAAGACATTTAAATGAATCTAAAAAAGCCCACGAAGGTGAAAAACAAAGATGTTGTTTTCAGCTATAATATTTAAAATGTATTAATTATACCAAAGACTACAACTACAAAAGCGAGAAGGGCTTTGAAGCTGCAAAGCTGTGAATGCTACAGGATGCTTTGAAGTGTCTCGTTTCTCAAGTTCCACACTTATAATACATAAGGGCACCATGGAGAAGATTAGCTTTGACTTTCAGGGGACCTTTTCTTTAAGTTACCCATACAATATGAAACTAGATCACGTGCTTGTTCATGGGAAAGATTTTTCAAGGTGCACTTATTTACAAATGCAGGAGCGCAAACATGTTAAGAAGTTTCTCATTTTATGAGCGTGACTTAATCTTCTGGTTTTGATTTACGACATACTATATCTTGTTGTGGTTAATATTTAAATGAAGCAGTGCTAAGTAATGATTGAAATGGAAAGCGCAAAAAGTCTTCATTGTTGTACGTGGATTATCCCACACATGATTTACTGTAAATAGAGGTACAAATGTTGCAACCATTAAAAGGATTAAAATGTAATGTTTTGTCTGTTATGAAATTTCATATCTTTAAGAAAACAAGGATACTTCTTTCCTTCTTCACATGGTAACTCTGCTAACGTTCCATAATAATTTTGTTGCTGAAATATAGTTCATTGTCAACGAATTACTCACTTAGACATTTTAAGTGCTAATTCTGACAAAGTTCCAACATACAATAGACAAGGAAACCAGAGAAGGAGAAATAGTCCAGCACAGGAGTAATAAAATATTAGAGAAAAATTCACTGCCCTTCAATCTATAAGAAATAACTGGCAATATTAATGAGGTGATACTAAAAAAGGGGGAAATAAATAAAAATTATTGGTCCATTTTTCCAAATGTATATTTAGTGGGTAGTAGTTATTTCTGTGTTCCTATTACAGTATATACATTTTTGTGTTGGCTATCCTGATGTGCCAATCTCCTTCTGGAGAAATGTATTATCTCCTATTTTTCCATTGTCTTATTTGGAGATTGAGATGCTGTATTTTTGTTTATTTATAAGTCCCAGTAAAGTAGGGAGAACAGGTAGCTAACACTTGAGGTTTAATAATACAAACATTGGAGAAATGTGACTTTAACTCTTTGTGGTCCAATTAATTTTCACTAAGTGCGCCAGCAGGTCTAATTTAATTTAAAACAAAAAACCACATACAGCTCAACCTCGTTATAGCGTGATCCGCACACACACTACACACACATTACACACACACTGCACACACACTGCACACACACTGCACACACACTGCACACACACTGCACACACACTGCACACACACTACACACACACTGCACACTGCACACACTCACAGCACACACAGCACTCACACCACACACACACTCACAGCCCCCCCCCTACCCCTCTACCTCCGGTGTCATCTGCTGGGGCATCGTGGGGGTGCCTGAGGGGATTGGTGCTGGCTCAGGGGATCGGTGCCGGCCTGGGGTGCGGGGATCGTGCCGGGCTGGGTGGGGGGTATTTGGTGCAGGGCAGGGAGGGGGGAATTGGGGCAGGAAGGGGGGAATCGGAGCTGGGCTGGGGGGGATCGGTGCCGGGCTGGGGTGCGGGGCTGCTGGCGGGGATCGGTGCAGGGCTTGGGGGGGGGATCGGTGCAGAGCTGGGGGGGGATCGGTGCAGGGCTGCGGGGGGGATCAGTGCCGGGCTGGGGGGGATCGGTGCCGGGCTGGGGGGGATCGGTGCCGGGCTGGGCGGGATCAGTGCCGGGCTGGGGTGCGGGGCTGCTGGTGGGGATCGGTGCAGGGCTTGGGGGGGGGGGATCGGTGCAGAGCTGGGGGGGGATCGGTGCAGGGCTGCGGGGGGATCAGTGCCGGGCTGGGGGGATCGGTGCCGGGCTGGGGTGCGAGGTCCCCAGTAAACTCCAGATCTGATAAGTACAGAAAAAAAATGCTATCCACAGTAAAGGGATCATGATCTCCAGAACAGTAAGTCGCCCAACCAGGATCCACCAGATACATGGGCATTGAGGAAGCTATACAAGAGATTGCCAATCTACAGATGCAGCCACCAAAATTCAACCATTTCTCTATCAAAATTTCGATATTTCGCCCCGAGATCCTCACTAGGTTGACTGCAGCAGACTGCGGGGGTCCGTGCTGTGTGTATCCTACCGAGGTCAACCTGTCTGTAAGAGACGCGCAGTAAGAGAGAGACTGAATCAGTCACTCTACCTGCGCGCCTCTAACAGGCGATCGCAGGGGGTTTATTTCATTTTAATGTTGCAGTATTGAAGCAGGGGGTCGCCGGAGATTTAAACAAACCAGAGGGATACTGGCACCCCATAATGGGGCCTGTAACTCAGGAAGTAGGGGGTCCCTGAATCTGAAACCAATGCGGTTCGGATCCGGAGAACCCCTGCAACAATACTGTAACATTAAAATAAAATAAAAGCAGCTTCATTACCTTAGCGGCTAACCACTAAGGCAATGAAAGGGTTAAGGCAGACTACCAGGTTTATTGGGCGTAGAGGAGATGAGTGAAGGGGGAAATAGCCCCAGGGTGGATGGATAGGCCTACTGGGAAGGTTGTGGGAGGGGTTAACCCCTTAATTACCTTAGCGGTAGTAACCACTATGGTAATGAAAGGGTTAACCCATCCTACTACCCACCCGAGGCCTGACCACCCACCTTGGGGCAACTATCCCCTTCACTTAATCCCTCTACCCACAATAAACATTAAAATACCTACTGTGACGGTAGGGGGTAACCACGCTCTCAAATAAAGGTTAAGTCTGTTTTTGGTTACCCCTGATCCGTGTATAAGGGTTCAAGAGAGTTAGCTCTTGAGCCCAGTAACATTGTATGTTCCAACTGTAGTTTGCGTATTAAAAGTATTTTTTGTATTTTTACCTTTCCGGGCATGCCAGCGAGCAAGGATTGTTATGGTATGAGTTTCGAGGGGGATTTTGCGGAGGAATTGTAAGAATGTGCCTAGGTAGTTGGGGTCCGGAGTTGTCGGTTCCCCTAAAAATGTACCAGGGAATCCCCTTGAAAACGCCAGTGCGACTCACCACTAGGGTACCCTGCTTCAGCATAGCCCAGAAAGGTGAATGGGGCACAGGGATGAATAAGTGTCCCTGTAGCTGAGGGGATCCCTAGGTTAAGGGGGGTACCCCAGCGTGTGCCCAGGTGACCCAGAACCTCTATTGGGTCTGTGGGTGCCCCAACCGTATATAAGGTTATGGGGGGACTCTCAGAGTCCAGACTAAGTCCCGAAAGACAGTGCAAGGGGAATAAGGCTGATAGGAATAAAAGTACATCTTTCTTATTCTATTCCCCATACCCAGAGACTTAGGAATGTATTAGAACCAGGCTTTATTAAATGTACTATAGAGTAATGTGCTTGGGACTTTTGGAACCGATGCCCAAACAGACTGCCAGGGCTAACCCATAGGCGCCAGTAAGTCTGCTGGACATCGGAGTTCAAAGTAGTCAGAGATGCCAAAGATGTGAAAGCCATTTGGGTGGCAGGGAAGGGCTCAAATACCCAGGTCCGGGGAACAATGGCAGCCGTCCGGGCTGCCATTTGCTCTGCCAGACCTGGTGGAGCCTCACCAAGCGTGTGGCATTGAGATAGCCAGGGACGGAGGTGGCAAACTTGTGCATGTCCCTTGGCAATTTCATATTTCCCGCTGACCCAGCTTTTCATACCGGTTTGGCTCTGATTGGCTGCTGAGAAAGTTCCCACGCGATGATTGGCTGCTGAGTTTCATGAAAGAGACCCCGCTGTGTTAATCCGATGAGCCATTATAGTCTGCTTTGGTCCACCTCACGAGATATTGCGGCATAGTGCAGTTTTCATCTCGAGATGTGGTCAAGTTTTGGTGGCTGTATCTGTAACATTACTAAAGGACACAAGTATAAGTACCTCCCCATGTGTCATAAAAAGGTGCCTATTTACAGTATAGATAATGGACCCGCCAAGCCTTATGTGGGTGTACACGACCAGGGCCGCCGAAGGGGACTGTCGGTCCTCTGTGATGTGCGTCCCTCGTCCACTAGTCAGCACCGGAAGTTGGAGTCGCCCACACATACAGTATTATATATGTTTTATTGTATAGTGAAAATGTAAACCGGCTTTGCACTCTTTTTGTATATGGTCATGTTTTTAATTGGGATTTTGCTATTTTTATGTATTCCTCTTGTTATATTACTAAAATAGTAATTGCAACGGGAACAAAAACGTCTGATTTTTTAAGCATATACAGTAGGAACATATTCCGCATGAAATATACACATTAGTTAATTTTTGGTTCAAACGGTTATTGCTCTTTTAAAGGAGCATGATTCGTAACATTATCCTGGAGAAGCAATGCTACATTCCCCGTTTGTTTCTTCTTTCTACTGCTGCGGCACAGTTTATTCGAGCATTTGCCCGTTCTGTGCCGCAGCAGTAGCCTGGCGCGCGCCCGAGAGTGTTGGGCGCGCGCCGAAGCAGCGGAAGAGCGCCCTCCGATCGGGGCGCTCTCCCTACCGCTGCCGGGTCCGCCGGGTCCCCCGGAACCCCCTGCCGCTGTCCCGCGATCGCGGGACACCAGGGCTCCCTCGGGGAGCCCCTGGACGCGCGTGCAGGGGGCGCACGCTCCCGAAGACGCGTGACCGCGCGTCTATGACGCGCGGCACGCCGAGGGGCGGCCACTAGCAAGCCGGGAAATCTCCCGGCTTGCGGATCTGGCCGCAGTGTAATAAACTGTGTCGCCAGTGTATATATAAAGCATGTGACAATGTATAATTCTACATTCTTCACTTAGCGCTCAATCGTTCTGTACACCTGTTATAAATCTGTAAAAATCCCGATTGTGTGCCTAACATAATGGCTGCCTTTCAGTTTCAATCAATCATTCAGTCAGTAACTCAGCAGCTACAGTACAGTATATCCTTATATTACTAAGGTAACATTATCTATTGTTACAGTTTGCTGCTGGGAACATTGGCAACAAATTATCACATACAGGAAAGTGTTTCAAATATCCTGCACTGCTTGGGAGGTGGGATAAACCCGCTATAGAAATCAAAGGATGCTTTAAAACTCATTAAAAATGACATTAACGGTTGAATTAAAAAAAAAAACGGTCACTATTATTTAATACTACAGAACTAATTTATTTAGAAAAAAACATATAAGATTTTCCATGCTTTACTGCTTTAAGGCAAAAACAGCCTGATAAGTAACTTAAATATATTTTAAAGTCCTTTGCTCGTCTAATACTGGCTAAGCCAAGGATGTTTTATTTCTCTAAATTCAATTTGTACACACGTATCCTGTCAATGTTATCTGGTGCCCGTTGGGCTGCATATTTTAGCAACGAGTACAGGCCGCTGCAATATTAACTGTTTATGACGACGAAAAACCAGCCACATTATAAACGGCAGGCATTCATATTTAATGAAAAATGCTGTATTGTAATAAATATTTTTCAAAGTTTGAAGAGTAGTTTCTGTAACAAATGTATTAGAGAAAATGGGCTCAGGATCTGATAAATAAAATAAATAAAATAGAAATATCCATGACCTTGTCTGTGTCAATGCAGAGCCTGCAGCTGATCACAACTCTGCAAAATGTATTTTATCATTCATCTTCTCCTGGAGTCATTCCCCGAGGATGACAGGGGTTTTATTTATGTTAAAAGTAAGAATTATTTAGCAAGCTTCTGAAATATAAGAAAGATATAGTTACCATAATCACAGAACTAATTCTTATATTATTTAATAATAATAATATATACTGTATAAACACCATTATACCAGGCTCTCTCAAAATAAAATCAGAGTTGTATGCAACCACTCAGTTTTTCCAATGTCCTTGTATAAGATCTTACTTATTGTCTCCCCCTGGTGGAGTTGAGTGGCAGACAGAAAAACAGTACATTGCCTCTCTCCTGTACGCAAAGCTGGGACAGGCAATGAGGAGATAGTATTACCTAATATTATTACCTGCGGTACCAACGGCAATAGCTACAAAGATAGAGGTAGTCTAAGTAACTTGAAATAACAGGCAACACTAGGATAGCAGAGATAGGGCCATGAAAAGTACACTGTGAAATGATGGGAGAGAAAGATGGATGTGGACAAAGAAACATGAAACATAATATTGGGTCAGTGGAAGAAGGGACCGAGAGCAAGTTTTATTTGGCAGAGGCGATAGACAATAAGACAGAGATGGAAAGAAAGAGGGACAGAGGATGTGCCAGGAAAAGGAGTTAGGATAGAAAGAAAGAGGGCTGGAAAAGATGGCATAGATAGAGAAGTTGGTGTCAAATTATTATTTTTAGTGCACACTGGTAATATTATTTAATACAACAGAATTTTGAGAAATGCTACAGCACATTGAAATATATCACCCATTGTACTTACTCCTGCTTTTCTTAGACATAACAGCATAACTATTCTTATTAATAGTAGCATTTCATATTCTATTTGCTCTAACCTCACTTTTTTCAAAGCACGGTCTCTGTAACTCACTTACCTGAATTCAGCCGGCTTCGGGCGACGCATCACCATGGCAACACGGCATCACATGACCCCACTGCATCATTTGTCGCCCATCGACATGGCAACATGGCGTCAAATGACACAGAGGTGTCACGTGACATCACATGACTCCGCGGAGTCATTTGACGCTGGACTAAAGGTAAGGGGTGGGGGTTGACACTGGGGGGAGCAGGCAGGGGGACGCAGCGCAGAAAGTTTGTGCACCCAAGCTCTAATTCAATTCATATATCTCCATCTCTCCTTTCTTCTCCACTTCTAAGTTCTCATGAACTCCTTTTCTATGTGCGCCCTTTTACACTACATAGCTATACCCCCTGCACTAAAATACACCCCCTACAAATCCTCGTCACACATCCTCTTTGTTTCCATGCTTCTCCTCCTTGCTTATGGGAATATCTCTCCCAATCCTGGTCCCTGTCTTATTTCTACATGTTCTCTTCCTCGCCACCAACATCTAACTTGTTCTCTTCATGGTGTAAACTCCTCATACCCATTCCCTGTCACTCTCCCCTCTCCTTTTCTCCTGTGCCCTTTGGAATGCCCGCATCCTCTCCACCAAGTCGCCCCATTGTGCATGACTTCTTTTTCTCTCACTCCCTGCTTTTTTGCTATAACCGAGACTTGGCTCACAGTCTGACTTTCCTCTGTCACAGAGGAGGACATGTCACTACTGATCTCCTCCTCTCCCTCTACCCCTTGCCCTCTTGACCCCATTCCCTCCCATCTCCTCAAACCCCTTGCTCTCACTCTAATCCCTACACTCACATATTTTAAACTCCTCCCCCAGCTCTAGTACCTTTTCTACTGCCTTCAAACATGCAACAGTTATACTCAAAAACAGCAAACGTGACACTACTTGTCTCTTTAACTACTAACTTTTGCCTCTAAACTCCATCAATGATTTTTCACCTCTCGCTTGCTCCTTTTTCTTACCTTCTACTCTCTCCTAGATCCTCTAAAATCTGGAATCTATACTGCTCACTCCACCAATACAGGCCTTTGACCTCCATGCCACTAAAGACTAAGGTAAAAGTGAGAGAACAGCAGGACAGTGCAGCTGGTACTAGTTAATGTATTACAAGCAAGAAAATACAAGCCAAATACAAACTCACATTTTAAATCACAATGGTAAGCATTTGAACAGTAGCAGATGTGTGCCGTGGAGCTATGAATAAACTCTCAAAGTCAGCGGGTCTCTCTGATGCTCGCGTCCAGGAACTAGTGCGCTATCAGCTCCTTAGACGTCCGGGTCTCTCCGCCTCTCTTCCCGTCTTGTGACGTAGCCAAAGTGATTACATAGTTTCCTCCAACTTACACTCTGTTCCGACTCCACGCGTTTCACTCCTTGCTTCATCAGGAGTCAGTTGTGGTGTCACTGGTTGGTCCGTTCTAAATATCCTACTCTAGGATGTGAGTGTGTATTTGGCTTGTATTTACTTGCTTGTAATACATTACTAGTACCATCTGCACTGTCCTGCTGTTCTCTTTCTTTTTATATGGGATCCCTATATTGCATCCTATGCACTGACATATTTGAGCCTGTTACTGTTGGGTGCAAGAAACATTGATATAAAGCCCTTAAGGGAGTTGATGCCTGATGACTCCTTCCATATTGTGAGTGTGCATTTCGTGAGAGCTGATTTATTATTTCACCCATATTAGATGATATTGCACTATATTTGTTTTCATATCTTTCCGATTACCTGCGCTCCCCGTATTTCTGCAAACTACAGGACACAGAGATGAAATAAACAGATGTTTATTTCGTCCGGAGCCAACAGACACAACACAATATCACATAACAGAGCTATACTCACAAACTGGAGGATACAGGGGGAATCCTAGTTGACCTAGGTGCCCGGCGCCACCAAAATGGCGTACCCGGCACAACTTGCACTCCTGTGGGGGAATCGGGAACTACAGGTCGCGCTGGAAGCAAGATGTAGACAGGCAAGTTTAAATCTCCCACTTCAGAAAGGCACGAAGCCTCATCTTGGGGTGTCTCCGGCACAACCTTAGAGTACCCCGATTATTCCATCTGCAAGCTAGCCTCTGCAAGGTCCTTGGAGCTCAGATAGGCCATTTTCTAGTTTCGCTGTTGCCATCGGAAATCATGGAGAAAGGGGCAGCGGCCAATCAAAGCACAGATGCCATGTGTTGGGCCAATCACAGCACAAGGGCTCGTCTGTGTTGGCCAATCCATTCTGGGGGGTGTGATGGGGAGGCTGAGATAAGGAGGGCGGGTATTACAAATCGGCCAATTAGAACAGCGCCTACCTGTCCATGCTCTTAATGCTGACCTGCTATCTCTTAATGAGATAGGCGCCTCTCTGTCAGGGGCAGACAACTGGTTCCAGTTACCGAACCAATGTCTCCCAGATTGGAGGCCGGCCCATCCCCACACTCTTTTGTCCTCAATCACCTCATCAAACCAGCTGAACCCTGATCTCTGGGTGTGTAGGCCGGGTAAGTGTATTACCAGCCTAGCATGCCCAGGGAATAAAGAAACACACAGTTACAAAAGCACAAATACATTTCACATTAAATAAAAGGTTTACATATATACATTCATACATATTTGGCCAGATGAGCCACACTAGGAGGTATATACAGGGCAACCCTGTATATTCATCCAGACGATAGGGCAATGGAAGCAAAGAAAAAATGAGTGCTCCAAAAGAATAACACTTAAAATACTAAACTACCTAATGTAGAACTAAATAATAAACCTTGCAAAAGATCAAATATAATAAAATTATAATAAATATAATGTGACATGAACCAATCCGGACCATGTGGAGTCTGGCAACATTGATTTGTTGGTGTAAAATCAGATAAAGCGTGTTGAAAACCAAAACCCAAATAATATGCAGCTTCCTAGACAAGGGACCCCAGTCGTTGGTGAGTGCAAAGAAAAAAGAGAAAATGTAAGGGAAGCGCAGTCAAAAGGGTAATGGTATAAACACCTTTATAATGATAAAACAATTGAATAACAAACAATAACCAATGATAATGATAATAATAAAAATACTGAAATATAAAAGTCAATAGGATAATATGCACTGGTGAAAGGCAATTGTAGCTAGCTGCTGCTAGATGATAGTCAGAGGGATAACGACAGGATAGTAAAAAAAAATCCTGGTTAAAGATCACAGTCCTAGGACCAGATGAATGCCCCCAGATAGTACACAGATCGTGGGGGGGATTTGATGTTAAGGGGTGCCGTTAGTGAGCCAATGCTCAATGTGCTCACCCAACCTCTGCTGGTTGCTAGGAACGGACAGTTAGTTCTCACAAAACAACTCCCCCGGTCTAGATGTTGATGACTGTCTGTGCACAGATAACCGGGTTTCCGGGTGTGACGTCACTTTCCGGACGTGACGCAATGACCCTTCCCGGCTGTACAGGAGCTATGTGATCCTTCTCCGCAGTGATAGTATCAGCAAGCCGGTATAATAGGCCGTCCTCACAGGAGAACGTTGCAGTGCTAGATGGATGGAATCAACTGTGGCAAGTGGGAACACAAACCCTTGGCTCCTCCTCCTACGTGTTTCACCAAACTAGTTGGCTTCGTCAGGGATACCATAGAGATAGTTCAATAAGCATATATACCCTTCAAAATTGGTAAATTAATTAAATAATTAACAATCATATAGATGTAAGTCAATAAAAAAAGGGTGAGTAAATGAACTAATACTCAAGATAATAGGAATGGTTCATGTCACAAACCAAAAAGTTATAACACTTTACAGTAATATACATGTCAATGCTACAAAAAGTTTTGTGTTCACAAATTAACATACTTAAATCATTAAAAGCACTAAAAGATACTAAAAATACTTATTCAATTTGGGGAAAGAAAAGGGGAATATGATCTGTTAGTGGAACCCACAGATCATCTACTGGAATGCTAAAAGATCAAGATCCTCATTGAGACCCACTGGACTGAGTGTTTATAATTTAAAAATCCAGTAGGTCTCCTGTTTTCTAAGTCTTAAAAGTCTGTCACCTCTCATATTTATTTTAGTGATATGTTCGATTCCTATAATGGAGAGTCCTTCAATACTCTTATTATGTGTTGTGAGGAAATGTCTAGAAACCCCATGACCAAAAAAGCCTTTTAAAATGTTTCTTCTATGTTCAGTGAACCGTTCTTTTAAGCTTCTTTTTGTTCGCCCTATATAACAGAGGCCACAGGGATAGGTAAGTAGATAAATAACGTAACTAGTGTTACAATTTATAAATTGTTTAATTTTAAATACTTCTCCTGTAGCTTTAGACAAGAACTCAGTACTCTTATTGATAATATGTTTCCACGTCAGACAGTTCAGTCGTCCACATTTATAACAACCTACTGGGCATGAAGGTAACCACATATTATTTGGATTCAATTCATTTATAAAGTTATTTCCAACTTTCCTCAATACAGTTGGTGCTAAAACATTCTTGAGATTCTTTGCTCGTTTAAAAACAATCCCCTGTCTCTTTCTAAGTGTTTTGCCTATAATGGGATCATTTAAAATAATTCCCCAATGTTTCATTAAAATCTTCCTAATTTCATTAGAGGCCCCATTACATTTTGTAATAAATAGACAATTGTCCCTGTCTTTTGGGTCATTCTGTCCCTTTAGATTTTTTTCCTCTATAAGAGACTGTCTATTCTGACCCCTAACCTTTGCTAACGCTACATCCAATTTCTTTTTTTTGTAGCCTTTTGCTAGAAATGTATTATATAGTATGAGTGAGTGTTCCTCGAAATCAAAATCTTTACTGCAATTTCTACGGCTTCTTAAAAGTTGACCATAAGGAATATTATTGATCCAAGCTTAAGAATGGTTACTTTTACGATCAAGATAACTGTTTGAATCAACCTTTTTAAAATACGTTTTAGTTAAAATCTTGTCACCTTCGCTAAATAAAACTAAATCTAAAAATTGATCGTTGTCGAATTATGTTCATGGGTAAAATGTAGATTGACATCATTATTATTCAAATATGTATAAAATTTTAAAAGCTCTTCTGTTGTACCCTTCCATACTATTAAAAGATCATCTATAAAACGTTTATAAAAGCAAATATTCTTGAGGAAGGGATTATTTTGCCAAATGTTATCGATCTCCCATTTACCCATGAATAAATTAGCAAAGCTAGGGGCAAATTTCGTCCCCATAGCTGTCCCAACAGTTTGTACATAAAATTTTCCTTCAAATAAAAAATAATTATTTTTTAAAATAAAATCTATACTTTTTATAATAAAAGATCTCTGTTCCATACTCATAAAGGGGTCCTGTTTTAAAAAGTAATCAACGGCCTCCACTCCTTCTCATGTATAATACTTGTATATAGGGCTGTGACATCACAAGTCACCCATAAAAGATCATAGGGCAATGGCCTCCTTGCCCATATCGCCACATGGACCACCCTCTTATCCTTCATATTCTACATACTCTTGTTATCCGTAACACAATTCTATCCTGAATTTCCTCTTACCTATCCCATTGTACTTTCAGTGTCTCATTTGCTAACACCTCCTCTTTCTCTCTCAATCTCTCTGTGGGGGTACCACAGGGGTTTGTCTTGGCACCTCTTCTCTTTTCTCTTTTACGCTCTCTATATGTTACCTAATCACATCTCTTTGGTTCAAATATCACCTCTATGCTGATGACACAAAAATGTACCTTTCAACCTCTGACCCTACACCTGCTAATCATATCAAAATCTCTCCGCTGTATCATCCTAGATGCCCCCCACCGACTCAAACGTAAAATGTCAAAGGCTGAGCTCCCCTGCCTGACCCTACTACCAGCTTCTCCGTTACTGTTGGCAGCACCATCATACACTGGCGACCAACTTTATTCTTACTTGGCTAGCTCCGCGAATTTCAGAGGACCCCGGTGATGTGCGGTTTTGTGTCGTTTTCTCCAGGGGTATATAGCGTTATATTCGCGGCTGTGATTTAAGCATTTTATTCCCGCTGGCTGCAATACTGCAATGCCGTGTAAAAACGCATGGGGGCATTTGCGAGCTGTTGTCTTTAAAGCTGCCACCTATAACCCCTAACATACAGTACTGTACATTTTTATTCATAGTGTACAGGGGGTCTCCGGAGCTGAACCACGTTGGTTTCAGGTCGGGGGACCCCCTGCTCCCCGAGATACAGCCCCCTTTATGAGGTGCCGGTATCCCTCTGCGTTTAAAGATCCCGATCACGTGACCGCGGCCTGTAAACCAAGCAGAGGGATACCGGCACCCCCTAAAGGGGCCTGTATCTCGGGGAGCAGGGGGTCCCCGGACCTAAAACCACAGCGGATCTGCTCTGGAGACCCTCTGCACATGTACAGTATAAATAAAACACACACATCAATAAAGAATCGTTCCTTACCTTAGTGGCTATGTGCTATGGTAATGAAGCAGTATTTCTGTATTTTAATAATATTGTACAGTGAGCAGGGGGTTCCCTGAGCCAGAAATTAATGCTCAGGGGACCCCCTGCTCCTGCACAATATTATTAAAAATACAGAAATGCTGCTTCATTACCTTAGCGTATAGCCGCTAAGGCAATGAAGGGGTTAACTCACCGTGCCCGCTTTATTGTGGGTAGCGGGGGTGGGTGAGGGGGGTATTTGGCCCTTGGTGTGAGTTTAGGACTTGCGGGGGGGTTGCGGGTGCACTTAACCCCTTCAAGGCCATAGCAGTTAATACCGCTACGGTCATGAAGGGGTTAAGTGCACCCGCAACCCCCTAAACGCAACCCTCCCGCTACCCCCCGCAAGCTCTAAACAGCCACCGTTGGGGCTAATACCCCCTTCACCCACCCCCACTACCCACAATAAAAAAAAACTCACACACAGCAGCCGCCAAAAAATAAATAAATAAATCTAAATAAATAATTAAATAAATGACTATAAATAAATACATTTGAAATACATTTTTATTTATAGTGTAGATGTGCAGGGGGTCTCCGGAGCTGAACCGCGTTGGTTTCAGGTCGGGGGACCCCCTGCTCCCCGAGATACAGCCCCTTTATGAGGTGCCGGTATCCCTCTGCGTTTAAAGGTCCCAATCACGTGACCGCGGCCTGTAAACCAAGCAGAGGGATACCGGCACCCCCCAAAAGGGGCCTGTATCTCGGGGAGCAGGGGGTCCCCGGACCTAAAACCACAGCGGTTCTGCTCCGGAGACCCTCTGCACATGTACAGTATAAATAAAACACAGACATCAATAAAGAATCGTTCTTTACCTTAGCGGCAATGTGCTATGATAATGAAGCATCATTTCTGTATTTTAATAATATTGTACAGTGAGCAGGGGGTTCCCTGAGCCAGAAATTAATGCTCAGGGGACCCCCTGCTCCTGCACAATTTTATTAAAAATACAGAAATGCTGCTTCATTACCATAGCGTATAGCCGCTAAGGCAATGAAGGGTTAAGGCAGAATAAACAATAAATACATTTCATACATATTTTTAATGTGTGTTTTATACCTCCCTGCCTTCACTGTAATCTATGTAAAAAAACCTCCCCCTATTGTGTGTGAAGCTTCCCTGCCTTCACTGTAATCTATGTAAAAACCCCTTCCCCTATTGTGTGTGAAACTTCCCTGCCTTCACAGTAATCTATGTAAAAAACCCTCCCCCTATTGTGTTTGAAGCTTCCCTGCCTTCACTGTAATCTATGTAAGAACCCCTCCCCCTATTGTGTGTGAAGCTTCCCTGCCTACACTGTAATCTATGTAAAAAACCCTCCCCCTATTGTGTGTGAAGCTTCCCTGCCTTCACTGTAATCTATGTAAAAAAACCCTCCCCCAATTGTGTCTGCTAAACTTCCCTGCTTTGACTAATCTGTGTAAGCCCCCCTATCCCTATTGTGTCAGTTAAATCTGCCTGGCCTGTGTTTTCTGTGAGTGCAGTGTACTGTATGTAAATGTGGGGAGGGGGATCCCGTGTAAATAACCACACCCACACCCACTACCCACTACCAACGGCCCCTCCGTTGCTTGCTGCAAAACAGAGACAAAAATTAAAACATACAAAGTAATGTCCCCTAACCCCTTAATCACCATAGCGGTTATTAACTGCTGCAGTCATTAAGGGGTTAACCCACCATCACCCACCACTCGGGATGCCTATATACCCTGCCACACTAACCCCCCCCGTGAGGCCTAACCACCCAGTACCCACAAGGGAGGCCTACCCACATACCGTTGGGGAAACACCCCCCCCTCCACCCCCAGTACCCACAATAAAAACAGTACAGTGACCCACAATATACAGCATTATATTTATTAAATACATTACCCACCCCCTGTGCCCCCCCATAAATACAAGATTTATCCTTTTACATACAGGTTTCATAACGCAGCCCCACGCGAGTCCCCGGTGGGCTGGCGGGGCACCTGGACAGACCTACAGTTTACCAGCAGCCCTTTTTACACAGGTTCTGGAGGCCTGCTGGTGGATCCCGCCAGCACCATAGCCCCCAGGTGGTCTCCTTGGGTCACCGTGGGCCACAATTGGGTCCCCACGGTAGGCCCGTGGATGTCTAGGAGCCCCGTGTCAGACCCATAGGTGTCTGCGGGGCCTCGGGTGGTTCCATCGGGGGTCTGGGGAACTCACTGGTGCTCACTACGGGTCCGCGGTGCCCCCACAGAAGTGGGACCACACATCATCATCCCCGCACCTACGGGTCGGCTGTGCCCCCACAGAAGTGGGAGCACATATCGTCATCCTCGCAGACTATGGGTCCGCGGTGCCCCCACAGAAGTGGGACCACACATCATCATCCCCGCATGTGTCACCCGTGGAACCACCAGCCTGATACCCTTGGGATACCCGAGGATACCCGCAGGTGGTCTCCAGAGGTCCCACGCAGAACCACGGAACCAACCCTGAATGTAAAAAAAATAAACCTGGCCTATACATTCAATACATACACCCTACCCCCCAACACCTACAGTACAATAATGTGCAAAATAACTATTATCCAGAGATGTATAATAGATGAATTGCCCATTATTAAAAACATTAACTAGCATATACAAATAAATAAAGTACTACTGACCTCATCAATACGAAGTGTCCGTCGCCAGCAAAATCCTTGTCTTGCCCACAACATACATAGCAAATACAAAGCCAATACATTGCAATTACATTCAGATATCAATTAACCCCTTAAACACCTTATCAGATAATAACCGCAAAGGTGATTAAAGGGTTAAGCCACAGTGGCCCGATACCCACCCTTCACCCATGAATTTGTACAGTGGCTTCATCATGCAACTATATATATATATACTGTATATATATACAGATATATAGATATACAGATATATAGATATATAGATATAGATATATATATATATATATATATATATATATATATATACATACAGTATATATATATATATATATACACAGTATATATACACGATGAACCAATATACAAATAAATGTAGAAGGGTTATCAAAACTATACTGTCCTACAACCAAACACTTCTCCATACAGACACTACATTAAAATCAATTTCCTTTAATAATCCTAACTGATCTCACAATCTATATCATCACAAGACAATGAAACACCTCACATTCCAATATAAATGATGCATAAAATCTATGCACCATATACATTCTGCAATTGAATCAACCAAGTAAACAAAAATCAATTAGCAATCATTATTTACATCCCTAAACAATTCACACTCCATCCTGAACAATGAAACAATTAACTAATTCACGCCTGGAGCAGAACAATTTAGCCTGTGAAAAAATATAAGTACCAACCAAAATCCAACCTTTAAAACCAAGGCTATCGCTGACCTCCCTCAAACACACAATACAATACCAAGGAATACATCTATCTAATTTTAAAATACTTTAAACTCACAATAAAGCATAGCAGCATAGACAAATTAATTTAAAATACATCAAATCAAGCTTTTAAAACAACATAATTTCTTACCCTGTATGTATATATCTCTCTAGACATAAATACATACATACATACAGTTGCGAGAAATGATATACCACAAAAAAAAAAATAAACATGTTAAAAAAGCTTTAAAAAAAATTAACAAGTTAAGTAAAATACATTTCTTTAGTTCACTTACCCAAGGCTATCGCTGAGCTCCCTCAAACACACAATACAATACCAAGGAATACATCTATCTAATTTTAAAATACTTTAAACTCACAATAAAGCATAGCAGCATAGAAGATAGAAGAATACAGATGAAGATGGATTACAAAAAGAAGGCCCGTGGATTGATTTGGATTTTTAGCTTAATGTTTATTTTTTTATGGTTTATTATTTTATGGGTTCCTGATCGTTGATTGGTTCGTGAGTAAGCTGCGCAACGGGAATCGGTGGGGGCAAGTAATGGTAAGTGAACTAAAGAAATTTATTTTATTTAACTTGTTAATTTTTTCAAAAGGTTTTTTAACATGTGTATTTTTTTTTTGTGGTATATCATTTCTTGCCACTGTATGTATGTATGTATATATGTCTAGAGAGATATATACATACAGGGTAAGAAGTGATGTTGTTTTAAAAGCTTGATTTGATGTGTTTTAAATTAATTTGTCTATGCTGCTATGCTTTATTGTGAGTTTAAAGTATTTTAAAATTAGATAGATGAATTCCTTGGTATTGTATTGTGTGTTTGAGGGAGGTCAGCGATAGCCTTGGGTAAGTGAACTAAAGAAATGTATTTTACTTAACTTGTTAATTTTTTTTAAAGCTTTTTTTAACATGTGTATTTTTTTTTTGTGGTATATCATTTCTTGCCACTGTATGTATGTATGTATATATATATATATGTCTAGAGATATATATACATACAGGGTAAGAAGTGATGTTGTTTTAAAAGCTTGATTTGATGTGTTTTATATTAATTTGTCTATGCTGCTATGCTTTATTGTGAGTTCAAAGTATTTTAAAATTAGATAGATGTATTCCTTGGTATTGTATTGTGTGTTTGAAGGAGGTCAGCGAAAGCCTTGGTTTAAAAGGTTGGATTTTGGTTGGTACTTACTGTATATTTTTTCACAGGCTAAATTGTTCTGCTCCAGGCGTGAATTAGTTAATTGTTTCATTGTTCAGGATGGAGTGTGAATTGTTTAGGGATGTAAATAATGATTGCTAATTGATTTTTGTTTACTTGGTTGATTCATTTGCAGAATATATATGGTGCATAGATTTTATGCATCATTTATATTGGAATGTGAGGTGTTTCATTGGCTTGTCATGATATAGATTGTGAGATCAGTTAGGATTATTAAAGGAAATTGATTTTAATGTAGTGTCTGTATGGAGAATTGTTTAGTTGTAGGACAGTATAGTTTGGATAACCCTTCTACATTTATTTGTATATTGGTTCATCGTGTGTGTACTGTGTACTGTATATATATATATATATATATATATATATATATATATATGTATATATATACAGTATATATATATATAGTTGCATGATGAAGCCACTGTACAAATTCATGGGTGAAGGGTGGGTATCGGGCCACTGTGGCTTAACCCCTTAATCACCTTTGCGGTTATTATCTGATAAGGTGTTTAAGGGGTTAATTGATATCTGAATGTAATTGCAATGTATTGGCTTTGTATTTGCTATGTATGTTGTGGTACACTCTAGGGGAAAGGGAAGAGAAAGGGGACCCTCGCATCTGCCTCTAGTATAAGAGATCAAATCTATATGTAATGTATACAACGGTGCAATAAGGGGAGAGAGAGAACAACATTAATACTAGAAAACAAAAGCACCCTTTTTGACAGCACTCGTTGTATGTAGTAGTGTAATGATGAATAATTTAAAATATAATCTTTTAATTCAACTCAATTAAAATAATTGTCAAGACATTAGAACCAAAAATCCAACTGACATTGGTGACAAAACACATAAAACAGACAACAATAATTAATCCTTAAACTACAAACTAGGTGGTTAATGAGAATCTAACCAGACTGCCTAATGGCAGAAAAGAAACTCATGTATGGGAGTTAACCTCCTAGTGCAGCAATAATAAAGTTTAAAAAGCCTGTATACACTGGCGACACACTTTATTCGAGCTCGGCTAGTCCCACGAATTTGGGTATACCCGGGTGTATTGAGGTTTGTGACTGTTTTCTGCCCGAGTGCATTGAGGTATTTTCCAGGCAGGGATTGAAGCATTTTATTCCCGCTGGCTGCAATACTGCACAGTATATATATATATACTGCATTACAATTCATGAATTTATGCCATCTGGTAGACACGCGAAGCATTGCAGCCTATTAAATCCTAATCATTATAATTTAACAGATCAGCCGCCCGTCAGCCAGGCATGAACCCAGGCTGGGAAGGCAAACGCAACGGGGCTTGTCAGAGGCGAGGAGCGGCGCATTCCAGGTATCTGCCAGGTACATACTGGGTATTTGCTCGAATAAAGTGTGTCGGTGCAGTAATTGAAACAGGTAACATAGGACTGATATTACACATGTATTTACCTCTTTAAGATACTGGGTATACAACAGATGAATGTTGACTCACTGCCACATAAAGTTGTATAGACCAAATGGTATCGCAATAAATGGTCTAATAAGTCTAAGGTTGCTAACCCCCTGTCGGGAACATTAGTATGCCTAGCAGTACTTGTAGCTTAGAAAATCGATATCAATGATGGCAATAGTGAATATTGGGCACAAGAGCTCACAAAGTGTGATAACTGGCTCTGGGGCACGGATCTAATCCGTATCCAGTTATAGCCCCTTAATAAAATGTGCGATGTAAACACGTTAAATGTGAAGCAACAGACCTTTGAAAAAGCGCCTCAGCGAAACGTGCGTCAGGTGGGAGGCGGCTACAGGACTGACGTCATGACGTCATGATGTTCACATGCCGGTCAGAGGGTGAGAGGCACTGCTAAGTGCTGGTTTGTTTGCTAGGAGGTACCTCGAGTGTTGAATCGGTAGTGTACATACTCAACTAAGGTATTGTATGCTCTATGAGTATGTTTGTGTCAGCTGCAGCATTACTGAGCCCTGTTAGCATTTATGCTGGCTCTGAGGTTAAAATCTAGCTGCACCTGTGTGTACTATCACACGGCTCTGTATACTCACTGAAGGTACCTTGTATGCTTAAACATGGGGGAACAAACTTAATGGTATTTTACCATCTGCAGGATTACTGGGCTTTCACAACCATGATGCTGGTTTTGTGGATATAACGCTGCTGCAGTGAGGGTGTCTGAACTGTGTGTATATTTTCACCCCACCCCGTTTTGTTCTGTCCAATAACAGCAGCTGATTACATCTGCTGTTTGCATCAAACCATCCCCCCCTTTATGTTTGTTTGTTTTCACACTGCAATATGTCTGTTGCTTCACATTTAATGTGTTTACATCGCACATTTTATTAAGGGGCTATAACTGGATACGGACTAGATCCGTGCCCCAGAGCCAGTTATCACACTTTGTGAGCTCTTGTGCCCAATATTCACTATTGCCATCATTGATATCGATTTTCTAAGCTATAAGTACTGCTAGGCATACTAATGTTCCCGACAGGGGGTTAGCAACCTTAGACTTATTAGACCATTTATTGCGATACCATTTGGTCTATACAACTTTATGTGGCAGTGAGTCAACATTCATCTGTTGTATACCCAGTATCTTAAAGAGGTATATACATGTGTAATATCAGTCCTATGTTACCTGTTTCAATTATACAGGCTTTTTAAACTTTATTATTGCTGCACTAGGAGGTTAACTCCCATACATGAGTTTCTTTTCTGCCATTAGGCAGTCTGGTTAGATTATCATTAACCACCTAGTTTGTAGTTTAAGGATTAATTATTGTTGTCTGTTTTATGTGTTTTGTCACCAATGTCAGTTGGATTTTTGGTTCTAATGTCTTGACAATTATTTTAATTGAGTTGAATTAAAAGATTATATTTTAAATTATTCATCATTACACTACTACATACAACGAGTGCTGTCAAAAAGGGTGCTTTTGTTTTCTAGTATGTATGTTGTGGGCAAGACAAGGATTTTGCTGGCGACGGACACTTCGTATTGATGAGGTCAGTAGTACTTTATTTATTTGTATATGCTAGTTAATGTTTTTAATAATGGGCAATTCATCTATTATCCATATCTGGATAATAGTTATTTTGCACATTATTGTACTGTAGGTGTTGGGGGGTAGGGTGTATGTATTGAATGTATAGGCCAGGTTTATTTTTTTTACATTCAGGGTTGGTTCCGTGGTTCTGCGTGGAACCTCTGGAGACCACCTGCGGGTATCCTCGGGTATCCCAAGGGTATCAGGCTGGTGGTTCCACGGGTGACACATGCGGGGATGATGATGTGTGGTCCCACTTCTGTGGGGGCACCGCGGAGCCGTAGTCTGCGAGGATGACGATGTGTGGTCCCACTTCTGTGGGGGCACCGCCGACCCGTAGGTGCGGGGATGATGTGTGGTCCCACTTCTGTGGGGGCACCGCGGACCCATGGTGAGCACCCGTGAGTTCCCCAGACCCCTGAGGGAACCACCCGAGGCCCCGCAGACACCTGTGGGTCAGTCCCGGGGCTCCCAGACATCCGCGGGCCTACCGTGGGGACCCAATTGTGGCCCACGGTGACCCAAGGAGACCACCTGGGGGCCATGGTGCTGGCGGGATCCACCAGCAGGCCTCCAGAACCTGTGTAAAAAGGGCTGCTGGTAAACTGTAGGTCTGTCCAGGTGCCCCGCCAGCCCACCGGTGACTCGCGTGGGGCTGCATTATGAACCCTGTATGTAAAAGGATAAATCTTGTATTTATGGGGGGCACAGGGGGTGGGTAATGTATTTAATAAATATAATGCTGTTTATTGTGGGTCACTGTACTGTTTTTATTGTGGGTACTGGGGGTGGGGGGGGTGTTTCCCCAACGGTATGTGGGTAGGCCTCCCTTGTGGGTACTGGGTGGTTAGGCCTCACGGGGGGGGTTAGTGTGGGAGGGTATGTAGGCATCCTGAGTGGTGGGTGAGGGTGGGTTAACCCCTTAATGACTGTAGCGGTTAATAACCGCTATGGTGATTAAGGGGTTAGGGGACATTACTTTGTATGTTTTAATTTTTGTCTCTGTTTTGCAGCAAGCAGCGGAGGGGCCGTGGGTAGTGGGTAGTGGGTGTGGGTGTAGTTATTTACACGGGATCCCCCTCCCCACATTTACATACAGTACACTGCACTCACAGAAAACACAGGCCAGGTAGATTTAACTGACACAATAGGGGGAGGGGGGCTTACACAGATTAGTCAAAGCAGGGAATCTTAGCAGACACAATAGGGGGAGGGTTTTTTACATAGATTACAGTGAAGGCAGGGAAGCTTCACACACAATAGGGGGAGGGGGTTTACATAGATTACAGTGAAGGCAGGGAAGCTTCACACACAATAGGGGGAGGGGGTTTTACATAGATTACAGTGAAGGCAGGGAAGCTTCACACACAATAGGGAAAGGGTTTTTTACATAGATTACAGTGAAGGCAGGGAGGTTTTAAACACACATTAAAAATATGTACAGTATGTAATGTATTTATTGTTTATTTTGCCTTAACCCTCCATTGCCTTAGTGGCTATACGCTATGGTAATGAAGCAGCATTTCAGTATTTTTAATAAAATTGTGCAGGAGCAGGGGGTCTCCTGAGCATTAATTTCTGGCTCAGGGAACCCCCTGCTCACTGTGCAATATTATTAAAATACAGAAATGCTGCTTCATTACCAGAGCACATAGCCGCTAAGGTAAAGAACGATTCTTTATTGATGTGTGTGTTTTATTTATACTGTACATGTGCAGAGGGTCTCCGGAGCAGAACCGCTGTGGTTTTAGGTCCGGGGACCCCCTGCTCCCCGAGATACAGGCCCCTTTAGGGGGTGCCGGTATCCCTCTGCTTGGTTTACAGGCCGCGGTCACGTGATCGGGATCTTTAAACGCAGAGGGATACCGGCACCTCATAAAGGGGGCTGTATCTCGGGGAGCAGGGGGTCCCCCGACCTGAAACCAATGCGGTTCAGCTCCGGAGACCCCCTGCACATCTACACTATAAATAAAAATGTATTTCAAATGTATTTATTTATAGTCATTTATTTATTTAGATTTATTTATTTATTTTTTGGCGGCTGCTGTGTGTGAGTTTTTTTTTATTGTGGGTAGTGGGGGTGGGTGAAGGGGGTATTAGCCCCAACTGTGGCTGTTTAGGGCTTGCGGGGGGTAGCGGGTGGGCTTAACCCCTTCATGACCGTAGCGGTATTAACTGCTACGGCCGTGAAGGGGTTAAGTGCACCCACAACCCCCCCGCAAGTCCTAAACTCACACCAAGGGCCAAATACCCCCTTCACCCACCCCCGCTACCCACAATAAAGCGGGCACGGTGAGTTAACCCCTTCATTGCCTTAGCGGCTATACGCTATGGTAATTAAGCAGCATTTCTGTATTTTTAATAATATTGTGCAGGAGCAGGGGGTCCCCTGAGCATTAATTTCTGGCTCAGGGAACCCCCTGCTCACTGTACAATATTAATAAAATACAGAAATGCTGCTTCATTACCATAGCACATAGCCGCTAAGGTAAGGTACGATTCTTTATTGATGTGTGTGTTTTATTTATACTGTACATGTGCAGAGGGTCTCCGGAGCAGAACCGCTGTGTTTTTAGGTCCGGGGACCCCCTGCTCCCCGAGATACAGGCCCCTTTAGGGGGTGCCGGTATCCCTCTGCTTGGTTTACAGGCCGCGGTCACGTGATCGGGATCTTCAAACGCAGAGGGATACCGGCACCTCATAAAGGGGGCTGTATCTCGGGGAGCAGGGGGTCCCCCGACCTGAAACCAACGCGGTTCAGCTCCGGAGACCCCCTGCACATCTACACTATAAATAAAAATGTATTTCAAATGTATTTATTTATAGTCATTTATTTATTTATTTATTTAGATTTATTTATTTTTTGGCGGCTGCTGTGTGTGAGTTTTTTTTTATTGTGGGTAGTGGGGTGGGTGAAGGGGGTATTAGCCCCAACGGTGGCTGTTTAGGGCTTGCGGGGGGTAGCGGGAGGGCTTAACCCCTTCATGACCGTAGCGGTATTAACTGCTACGGCCGTGAAGGGGTTAAGTGCACCCGCAACCCCCCCGCAAGTCCTAAACTCATACCAAGGGCCAAATACCCCCTTCACCCACCCCCGCTACCCATAATAAAGCGGGCACGGTGAGTTAACCCCTTCATTGCCTTAGCGGCTATACGCTATGGTAATGAAGCAGCATTTCTGTATTTTTAATAATATTGTGCAGGAGCAGGGGGTCCTTGAGCATTAATTTCTGGCTCAGGGAACCCCCTGCTCACTGTACAATATTATTAAAATACAGAAATGCTGCTTCGTTACCATAGCACATAGCCGCTAAGGTAAGGAATGAGTTTTTATTTATATATGTTTTTTAATCAGAGTGTAGATGTGCAGAGGGTCTCCGGAGCAGAACCGCTGTGGTTTTAGGTCCGGGGACCCCCTGCTCCCCGAGATACAGGCCCCTTTAGGGGTAAGGGTACAATCTACCCTTAACACTGCTGCTTGGATACTTTACCCTTTCCAAAATCTGTCTCAGCGTCTCCCCCGATGAAATGCCATTCCTGGCTTCCTAATAAATCCCATATTACTTCCAAAATTCTCCTTCTCTCTAAGAGTATATACTCCTCTGCTCCTCCTTACATCTCAGCCCTAATTTCTCGCCACACACCTGCCTGACTCTTGTGTTCTGCTCATGCATGTCTTTTGTCTTCTGTCTACCCTTTTAGTATGTAAAGCCCTCTCCTGTGTAAAACCTTTTTCACTTACTGCCCCACACTTCAGGAATGTCCTTCCCCCAGCTGGGACCGAAAAACGTAGGAGGAATATGTATAGTCAATAAAGAAACATTTTCTGCAACTTCATGAATTGCCATCTTACCATTTAATTCATTCACACAACGGGATATACCCCAGGATCAGACCCCTGAAAGCATGTGGTTCACCACAACTCTTTTGTTCCGATGCTGTGAGTACTAAAAGGAGTGCAAGCTCTAAAATAAATGTGTACCTTTTCTCTACAAACATGCTATGGTTGTAGGCACTGATTAACACACATATTCTCAGATAGCTCAAACTCCTACATCCACCACATCATGAATATATATTTATGCCAAAATGAGTGCTACTGAGCGTGGCAAATGTATACAACAGAAGACAGGGGTGCCCAATGCTACATCAAATTGACAAAACATATATGGTAATGAGTATAAATTTTAAATACTTGAATAATAATAGTAATTAATTGTTTTTTTAGTTAAACCCTTTGGCCAAGCGTCGTAAGCCTGCATACCAAACGTCAAGGTAAACCAAAAATGCAGGTCCTAACACTAAAACTGTGAACCCTTCCTGTTACCTCTGTATGAGGGGAAGGAACCGCAGTGAGTCCTGTCCATTTCAGCAAGTTTCCAGAACCTCCCAAGTTAAAAAGGTGGGGAGGGGCGAGCTCTGGGGGGAGGTGCCACCTAACCTCCATAGACTGTTACCAGTCAGAAATTGATTAACACACATATTCCCAGATAGCTCAAACTCCTACATCCACCACATCATGAATATATATTTATGCCAAAATGAGTGCTACTGAGTGTGGCAAATGTATACAACAGAAGACATGGTTGTAGGCACTGGCAGACAGGCCGCTACATCTATGCTGTGATGACTAGGAAGGAGAGGCAGTTGCCTTTTGCTACATCCATACTGTACCTCTAAACAAGCATCCATGCACACTATACCCGAGGATCGGTGTGCAGCTACACTTTCAGACAATCACCCATGCACACCTACTGTACACTTTCATACAAACACTCATGCACACCTCCACACATGTACCCCTGCACATCCATAAAATACCTCCAAGGAAGCCCCTACAATTTCAGACAAGCCTCATGGATAACCTAACCACCAAACAAGCATCCATTCACAGCCACGCCTACAGAAAAGCACCTAAACTGTAGATTAAGGGTTGTAGTGGCCCAATGCAATGATTAATGGGCACAGTTCCCAATGCTATAGTTAGGGACCCAGATGCATTGGACCAGTGCAAGGATATGGGGGACACAAACAGTTTGGGTCAGAAGCATTGTAACACTCCTGTACTTTCCCGCACAGCCTGTGGGTGACATTGCCTGCATCCTGACTGGTCCCTAATCAAGAACATTCTCAGCTGGCTGCCAGAGAGCCCTCCCAAAATCTGTGTTCAGGTACAGTAAAAGCCACAATCTCATTGGAAACATTGAAAAGTGGGCAGATCTTGGTAATGGAAGCCTCTATAAAAATGTGTTCATACGGTAAATAGTATAACTATGTTATACACAGTGTACATATATGTATTTAACTGTTCAAAATACTTTCAATGTTTAAATGTTTCACTGATATTGTGATATATGCGGGTATGTGTGTGTATGTGTTGATATACTAACAATGTCTATACATTCATAAAGATATTATTATGGTTTGACATACCGTTTTACAATATATACCAATTTCATTATACAATTTTTCACTCACGACATTGCTTGAAACATGGACGTTTTGTTGAATCCAAGTTTTTCACGATTTTTCAAGGCTAAATTTGTCTATTTTTTTCACGGAGAAGATGAATTCTTGACTTCAGCACACACTCTGAAATATGTTCGACAACTACTGTATTAGTATATTTTCAACATTTTCAATCTGTCTCTATTGTGATGTAACCTAAATCTGACAGTAATCGATTCTTTTGAGAATCAATTACTTAAACAGAAGCATCATATTCTTCGTGTACAATTCTAGATTACTGTATTGGCCAGAATAAAAATAAACAATACACCTCACAATTGTATATAATCAATGTGTTTTCATTTTCTTTTGCTTTGAAATAAACCAAATCATATTTGAGTGTGCATTTTATGCTTTACAATGATTAACTGGTTCATTATTAATAGATTTTTTCTACAAAAAAAGTCAGTAATGTTAAACATACAAAAAATGATCACACAATCTCTATCTTTAAATAAAAAAACAATCCAAACACTTGTTTACTTGCAAAACAGGTATCGATATTAGACATAGCAGACCTGTAATGCAGCCACAGTTTTGTTTTAGAAAATGTCATAAATTTATATGTTGCATCAGCATTTCTAGAATAATTGAAGGTTCTATTACCTTTAGTGAACTATACTCTTGAAGAAGAGACCTGTGAGGTTTCAAAATCTCTGTACATTATAATTCATCTACTGTATGAAGAGTGCTCATATTGGTCCATTAAAACGTGATACAAACTGCAATGAATCTACACTCTTTCACATCTAAAATTATTCTTTTAACTTTGAACTGGATAAAAACCGTGAGTGGGATCAAATCTACCCCAAATCCTAAGGTAAAAATACCTCTGTATGTCAGTTTAATTTCAGCCTAGGCATGAATGCTATTACCTCCCATTGAAACACTATGTATAGTCTGTCATTTTTATTGTCCAACAAATACGTGACATTTTCTTTTCTTGAATCTTCTTTACAGATAAATCGTTCACAGTACTTTCTACATGAACAGGAAGCAGTATTGATGCATTGGCAGCCTCACAAGCAGACATGGACTCCAAAGTGCTTAACGATTATATGGATGGGCCAAATGCTGCTTGATAATTGGCTTCACAGAGAAGCAAACTGGGGGGAATGTTAAAGCCCCCCCACCCCCACCTTTCTGTCTACCTCACAGTGCCCATCTACCTCTGCAACAGTACTAAGCAATGATTTAAGGAGAGAATATGTTGTTATTAACCAAAAGCACTAAAAAATACAACTTTCATATCTCACATCTATGCCTGACCAAGACACTCCTGCAATACAACTTTTTTCCCCACCAAGCACTCTCGGTGAACATTAGAGACTATAAGGGCAGAGAGGCATGGACTGAGAAGAGGATATTGCAAAGGCAAACAATATTTTATCTTGCATTAAACAGGCAATGGATAGAAAGGACGTAAACATAATGATGCCCTTTATAAAGCATTAGTAAGACTTTATAAATATATTGAATATTGACTACAGTTTTGGAGATATGATAACTATATACACAAATATATTCGGGACAATACAAGGAGCTTTCAAAACAACTAGTCATCCCAAAGGGGACTCTTGGTCACCCCTTATGGTTGGGGAAAGGAGATTTCACCAGCAACAAAGGAAAGGTTCTTTACAGTAAGGCAGTAAAAATTGGGGATGCATTACCCATGGAGACTGTGATGGCAGATACAATAGAGATTTTCAAAAAAAAAGTTGGACATCTTTTAGAAAGGAAAGGTATACAGGGATATACCAAATAAGTAAACATTGGAAGGATGTTGATCCAGGGAGTAATCTGATTGCCAATATTTGGAGTAAGGAATTAATTAATTTTCCCCCTTATGAGATATCAAGATGATATTTCACTTGGGTTTTTGTTTGCCTTCCTCTGGATCTGTAAATACAAATATAGTATAAGTATTTGTTGTCTAAATGTAGCATAGGTGGAACTTGATGGACATACAGTATGTCTTTTTTTCAACCTCATCTACTATGTAACTATGTAACAATGTAAGAAAAGGATAGAGGGACATTTGTTGCTCTTATCAAACATTCTGAACACATCTGAGAATACTTGAACAGTAGAATCTGCACATTTCTCAGTTTAAATTTTTTAACTTGTCACAGATAGGTGGACAAAAGAACTAAGCTATAAATTTGCATTAAAAATAGCTTTCTTCCCCCCAAATCCCCTTCCCCCAGCAAACATGAGGTGATTCTTTAAGCGTGGTTATTTATGTGTGTTTTTAAAATGCAGAAAGATGTTAAGAATGGGAATATAATCAATACCAACAAAGCATACGGGGGAAAAAATATTTTTCTTTGTAAATTTTGGGGTAGATTTCCTTATGAGCTGGCAATCCCATGCTGGCAATCACCCTGTATGCTGTGTGATAATGAAGAGAGACAGGGTTGCAGACCTGTCTAAGACATGCGAATGTACCCACAAGTGGTATTTTTATTTTCTGTACACTTATAAGATGGCAAATATACCTTGAAATGTTGAGTATAATTCACAACAAAACACATTTCAGTCAGTTATCACGGGTGAATATGCATATTAGAGCTTGATATTTTTACAATGAGCCATATCTAAACTAACCATAAATCCCCCTGAATACATCTGTTCCAATAGTTAATGCCATTTTTGGAAGACCATGAACATTCAGTGGCTTAAAAACCCCATGTCCTACAGTATGTCATTTTGTAGGCTTGGAATTTCTAAAAAAAAAACTTTTTTTTTAAAGTTGCTATTATTATTTTTTTACCATATCTTTCTCAAGAAAGGCACAAAATAATTTGCATTGGCTAGCTGTTGGCATTTTAAAAATAAAATGGTTTTAAATGAGAGGTTTACCAAAGGAGGTAATTTCTATGCATGATCTTGTGCTCTTGGTATGAAGCTGTAAACCCCATTTACAGACTATTTATAAAATGCAGCAAGATTATCTATCAGATTTCCATTGAGAATGCCTTTCCCGGTTGCCCTTTCAAAAGCTTTGACCCACACCAATGTGCGAAATGTGTATCACCGTATGAGATATGCATAGAGTACAGAGAATGGCACAAACATTCTACACTACTGTACAAATGGAAAGTGATCCAAAAAGATAGACTTTGTAAAGCCCAGCATCAGAGATAAGCTACAGTGTTTCCAGGATGTGGAGTGGTACATGCTAGTATACTGTAATTCACGGGTAGCCAACTCCAGTCCTCGAGGGCTATCAACAGATCAGGTATTAGGGATATCCCTGCGTCAGCACAGGTTGCTCAATTAGTGGCCCAGTCAGGTAATCTATGATGAGCCAGTTATATTGTTATTGAAGGTTGTGGAATGGTTATATGACACTGTAATAAATACAGTGTCAGATGCACATTACTTTTTCAGGATCCTCACATTGAACAATGAATATACGTATAGTAATAATAAAAATAAATAGTGTGTATTTTTTAATGCTACCAAATTCTTCTACTAAGAATCAGAGAACAACAATCATTCGTATGATTTTCATATACTCAAACTGTTTAACCCAATCTCCAGACCCTAGTTAAATTCCTCCACACACCAAGTTGGGGAACTCCTAAGGCTGGATATTAACATGTCTAAGAATGCACAGAGGCAAAGCACACAAAAGAATTAATAATGTAACCATGTTATTGGCAGCAGCAGGCTGGAGACATACTGTAAATGTACTGAATAGTATAAGACTTAAGGCCCATTATGTAACATTCAAGTGAATGGGATGTATGGGGCATTATAATTTAGCACTGCTTAGTTATATGGTCCTTCAATCTATATATCATTCTCTCTAAGGAAAAATAACGTTGGATGCCTTTAAATGACTGAAGATATTCAGAGTGGCTATACATTAGGGAAAAACAGCTTACAATTTAAATGAGCTCAATCTAAATAATCTATAAAGTATACTTATTTGTATCCTACTGTATGTAAAAACGTTTCCTTTTCTTTGGGTCTTCTGACTTCTGCTTATCAACTACCTAGGTTTGTCTGAGTAATAATCGCATCATAATTACTTCAAACAAAATGCAAAAGAGCAAGAACTACTTACCTGTAGGTTTAAGGGACTGACCAACAGGCATATGACTAAAATAGATTAGATAAAGACTATAAACACCCTGTTAGTCCAGTTGATCTATTAAACATTACACTTCCATTCATTCACTTAGATTTTAGGAGGAACTCCCTTTAAAGCAGCAGTCCAAGCTGACGTTTTTTAAATTTAATTTTTTCCCTTTAATATGTGCATCAATATAATCCACACAAGAAGTAATTAGCTAAACTGCCGATCTATCCGTTCTTCTGTGATCGATCGGTGAAAATTCAGTTCGGGGGTTCACTAAATGGCTGTCAGTGCGGCAGAAGGGGATCAAACATGCACAGTTCTGTGGGAAAGATCATGTGACCAGGTAGTAACTAGATACAATTGGTGCACTGCTAGAGAGCGGGCAGGGTTCAAAAAGTGGTGTGCCAGAGCCTGTTTCAGAAGAGGAAGGGGATGCGACTTTGTAAATGGTTGCTATAGAAACAAAAAAAGTTTGTTACATTATAATACCTTAAAAATGCCATTCAGAGTTTTTTTTGTTTTTTAATGCTACAAGTATTTTCTCATAGTACAGAACTGATTTATTATTAAAAAAAAAAAAAAAAACAACAACAAAAAAACATGTAAGATGTTGCTTGGGTCTGCAACTTTAAACAAAAGATGGGACTTTTTTTTATTATTATTATTTTGCCATGTTTTAAAATGTTACATTTACTTCTAATGGAATGAATACATTAACATAAATGGTTTCGTTATCAAATGGTCTCCTAGCTACCACAGAGCATCAAGGCATTATGTATAGATTAGCGTTCACAAAATCCATCAGGCGAACAGCATCCCAACAATATGACACCTTCTTCCCATGTGGAGATACATTATTATGTTTAGGAATGGTTTTTGAAGCCACGGTTAAGCTTATACTGTAGCAGCAGTCCTTCACATGCTGCCGTTTAATGGGGCAGCATTACATGTGTGCATATGAGCACTACACTTGTATTTCATGCAAAATCTCCCCTATTTTTATCCACACAGCCTAATGAACTCTTCATTTATCAGATATGCTGAGTATCTGCTGCTTTCTTCACTATGTAATCAGTATTATGTGTCATGAAAATGCAAAGTGCCTGAGCTGGTAATAAGTTCCCTTCATTATATTTTCCAAAATGGAGTTTTCAATACAGCTTCATAGATGACAACAATTAGCATATCAGTGCGACTGATTAAATATGCCTCATGTTAATTTTGATGTCACAATAGCTACTGTACTTAAACAAACAGGCAGAGTTGCCTCTGCTAAGCCTTCTGTAAACAGCTTTGCATGCATAACTTAGCTAACAATCACAAAAGGGTATATTTAAATGCTGAATGACTACCTGAATGAGGAAGGAGAGAGAAAAGGTAATGTTACTCATGCCTGAAGTGAGAGGATGAATATAGACATTTGTCTCTCTTTGTTTCTAAAGAAAGAAATATTGACAAGAGATTCCCCATCTGCATACGAGGCTGTCACGTCAGATTATCTCATCAGGTAATGGAAATTTGGCCTCTGATCCAGAAAAGGTCCCTGTGCAGCCCGAATTGAGACTGTTTCAAAGAGATTGTATTATTTTAGACAGCGGGATTAAAGTCATATGGGAACGGCTTCTACTGGAGGAATTTATTATTAAACATTTTCTAGTGTTTATTGTGCATTGCACTCACTTTCATAATTGATTCTTCTTGCCATTTTGCTTATTGCTCTCTGAACTTTTTTTCAAAAATATATAGAGCTGGATAGTAAAGGTTAGACAAAAATAAAAGCCTTTTAGGTACCGAAGAAGACTTTAAAATGAGAAACCAGCAGGTACTAACACAGGCCCCAAGGAGCCACCGTCTATACTGACTGTGTATTGTGTATTTTTGTCATATTGGATGTAGCATTGGGCTTCTCTGTTGCTTGTTCTATACGGACATATTCCCTGTTTTTATTGAGAGCCAACAAAGCTAGTGTGCAAAGTTTCGGGGAAGGGAACCTATTAAACTTCGGATTTGCATTTATAAATCATCTCACTCCAAGTTAAATATTTTTCTGGTATATAGGCAAAGAGGAATATTATTACTCTAGTAGTAGATACACCCAGATTCCTGTTGCTTAATTCGTCCAAAGATTAAAAAATGGATTACTACTCCGAGGGAAACTTGTTCAAATTGTACAATATTTACAGAGGTGTATTTGCAGTATGGGGGTATGACGTCTGTTAGGGAACCAACATTAGGGTTGTTCATAGATGAAATGATAAGTGTGCAGAGGTTTCCTCAAGATTGTAGTATGACATTGTATGCAGGCACAGCAAAAAAATACTACTTAGTATGGAAAATAGACCTGATTTAGAGTTTAGTCATAATTGCAAAAATAGCGATGGCGTTAATATTGACCATTGACCATGTCTAATTTTTTTAGCAATCAGAATGGTGGTGATGAGTAAAACTTCACAAAGAAGCTGGGCATTTATTGAATGGAAAGTAGTACTGTATATAACAGAATACATTTGCTTACAAAGATTTGCTTAACAGTATATATATATATATATGTATATATATATATGTAGTCATGTGCCCCTGGCTATATATTCCTGGCCCTAACATGATAAGTCCTGGTAAGGAGCAGGCAGTGTTAGGGTTACACTCTTCTCACATGGGCCAGCATGTGAGTCTCCCCACTGGGATGTTAATTTGTTGCGGTTTCCAGGTGCTAGTCTGGAAACCACTGGAGCATGTGCCAGAGGGGTGGGCTCATTTCAGTAGTGCTGCCCAGTTACAGGGGCTTAGGAGTGAGACCCTCCCCCAGTATAAAAGATAGTTCCCTTCAAATTTATGAAGCAGGTCCCTTTCCCCGGATCTCCATTTCCCCCTCGTACCTCCGTTGCAGCAGGAGGATGTGCCGAGTGTTGTGGCAGGTGAGCGCATCGCCGGAGGCATCGGCGGCTCCTGTTGAAGGGTGCCGCCATCTTGGTATTGGTCACACATGCGCAATACAGTCGCGCATGTGCATGGCAGTGTTTCTGTTGTGGTGGCCATCTTGGGACTCCTTGAGCATGCGCAGTGCAAGCGGCGACAATCGCAGTAGGACTCCGCAGGGGACTATAGACCCCAGAAGCCCCAGGGACTGCAGCCATCTGATCCCAAACAGCCAATCGGGCTGCAGCATTACCCTGCAGCCAGAAATTGATACCGCGTCTGGGACCACGGCAGTTGGAAGAGGGACCTTGGAGAACAGGTAGTGTCCAGTGAGCAGTGCTTCCTTGGACTAGGCCAGATCTCCCCCCTTAGGCCCCAGCTAGTCCCCGACTCACTGTAGCTTGTGGCTGCTAAAGGGTAAGCCCATACTGTAGTTAAGGAACTTTCCCCAGTAGCTGCATAAAGTCAGGTACAGCACTTGTGAGACGCCACGCGGTGACTGCGGCCTGTGGTCTGGGACCAGACCAGCTACCTGGTAAAGACGGTAAGGTGATATTATCCACGCCGGAATTCACCCCACGCGGTGGCGGACGCCAATGCGGATGACAACATTGGATCAGACGGATCCTCTTTGTTCTTCTGCAATACCCGGGTGCTGGAGCTCCGGGCAGGTACCCAACTAAGTGCACTAACATTTCAAGGGATAGCACAAAAGGGACATCAGGGTATTAGTGCCTGGCACTCAATGTACTTCGGGACACTCACTGGTGGTATCAGGTTGGGGCCTATATTACTGCATGGTACAGAATATCAATATTATTGTGTCCAGTAAAGTTTGTTAGTATATACTTGAGTGTGTGTATTATTGATATTGTTCCTGCACTCTTGCAGGTGGAGGCGCTGTCACCAGACGAATCAGGTACACCCCAGGCTCCCAGCGGCAGAAGTTCAGGCCTCATGTGAGCCACAGGTAATGCACCACACACATCGTAGCCACCATATTTTCCATAAGGGGGGGGGGAACGTGCACTACATTTAGTAGGAGTCTCCCAGTGTATCCTGCTGATTAGGGGCATAGTTCTACCTCACCCAATCAGGGAGGGGGTAAAGACTAGCCTAGGGGCCAGCATCTCCTGGTGGCCTAGTCCAGGGAAATGGTCCTGTGAGCAGAGTTCTGATCATTGAAAGAGAAGCAAGCTGCGAGGGGTTTGCTCTTTGAAGAACTTTGAGATTGCACCTCTCTTGCAAGAGAATGCTGATTGTATAAGCTGGTCCACCAATAAAGAGGTTGCACTGTTCCTGGCCGGGGACTACCTTTGTTCTGAACTGTTCCTGTTTGGAAGAATCCCTGCTCCTGGCAGAGCCCTGCGGGATGGAGGCTCTGCACCATCTAGAAAACCTGTCCTGTTGCCCTACTCCCCACACCATCGCAGAGACTCAGTCCTCTTGAGAACCAGCAGGTGGGCACAACAGCACCATTAACATCATAGTAACCTACAGATCTCCCTTAGGGGGGATAGGGGTGTTTATATATATAAATATATGTAACGGGTATTCCACCCCACCCAATCGCATATATAGTGTGGGTGAGTAGAACATGTAGTGTTACCGTTGTGGTGCGTATACCTGCAGGCTCACAGGAGGTCTGAGCCTCCGCTAATGAGAGCCTGGGGTGAATCCTCTGGAACGGATCTTCTTTTACAGCACCTCCACCTATGTAGGATTCTAGGGAAGTGTAGAATGACCCTACATAGGAACCCAATCAGAAACCACACACACAGTGATTATATAATAACTAAGGACATTACTTATGAACATATAAGACATTACACAACATCATAACCTTATGCAATACTGGAGCACCTTCTGCCCAATGTCTGGTGTTCCCACCCAATGTCCTGTAACCCCCACCCAATATCCCGTACTCCTACGGAGATCGTGGGTGACTGCGCAGTCACTAAATTAATAGGCCTGTTGGTGCACATATAATACAGAGGTACCTTCCGAGCACTCCGATGCTCGGGCCTGCAACACTCTTCTCAAAGGGTCAATCGACGAGGACGACTCCTCCAACCGAACTCCTGCACTTGTGGACCGCTAGGGCGGTCCCCGCGGGAACACAGTCTCTGTGGACCCCAACGTGGGTCCAACCGCTTTCCGGGAACAGCAACCGCCGCTGAATCCCTATCTCTCTAACGGGCAGTAGCGTGACAGGAACCCTAACCTAGGGCCTGTCCCTGATGTACCGCAACCTGAGGTGACTTGGGGAAAACTCCTAGGGCCTGCGGGGGTTAATAACCTGCCCCACTCTCCTAGCTACCCAAGCCCCTAATCCTCCCTATAACTAGCTACTCGCTACTCCTAACAGCCTGCAGCAGACACACAGCTCTCACCGTCCGCCTGCAGACATTCACACGCTGCACACACACTGCACTCATTACATGCAGCGTCACATGCAACACTCAACACAGCAACCTGGAACCCGCAGCAATAATCCACTGCACTCTGTGCCTATTTGCCAGTGCGCACAGCACTACCCGCTGTGGCACTGCCAAACCTGCACCTTACACACACTAAGGGTGACCTCCCTATCTAGGGCCGTCCCTTTTCAGTTACCCACTAACCTGGTGGGGAGTTGGGGCCTACCTGGAGGGTGTGGGTACCTATCTGGATGCAGGAGTTGCACTCACTCCCTGCATCCTTCCTTCCCCTTCAGCTCCACTGCTCCAACTGACTCATGCAAAGCCCGGGAAATGTATCTATTCCCCTCAGACTCTTGGCCCTCATTGGCCACACTGTCCCACCTGGTGTGCCTGGCCCTAAGCCTCATGGGAATTGTAGTCCCGAGGCCCCTACAATAACATTGGGGCCGCGTGCTCTCCTCCCCTCTGCCTACACTAACTCCTAATGGCCGCCACAACCCTTCCTGAGCTGTCCCTACTCTCGCGCGACTCTCCTGCGCTTTCCCTGCCCTCACACAACTGCTCCCTGGCGCTAGGGTTCTCCCTGCGCATGCGCGACTATCTCGGGCCGCTGGGGACTCACTGCGCATGCGCGACCTGGCGCAACATGGCGGCGCCCTATTCGCCCGGCTCCGGGAGCGCTGAGACGCGCGTGCGGCCTTGGCAACCCCCGAGCCGGGACCTGACCTCCCTCACCTGCGCGATTGTCTTGCGGGGCCGCCTTGTGAATCGGCGGTACCCGCGATCGCGCACCAGGGGAGGGGGGTGCTGGAATCTCGGGGAGACCTGGCTACATATATTTATGTTATATATTTATATTATGAATATAATATATATATATAATATATATATATATTTTTTTCTCAGTAGTTTCTCACGCTGCAAAGACAAATTAAAACGATGATTTACATATCCCAAGTGCCTTTAAATGTATCCACCTTTAAACATTGGCTGTATGTAGGGTGACCAGATTTTGA